>NC_134490.1:11991565-12104065 GCF_040206685.1 Ascaphus truei | reverse complement strand
AAACTTTGGCTCCCCAGCAAGAGGAATACTGAGAGAATGTCAAAACAGCAGAAGAAGTCCACAAATCAAGGGGTCACTAAATATTTTTTGCCCCGCAGAATAGCCCCGAGGGCTCTGTAGAAATCCAAGATGGCGCCGGAGCACGCGGCCCACAGGCCTCCCAGGGCAGAACAACGCGGCCTAAGGAGACCGTAGCGCCGTAGGAACCCGTAACCAGATCCTACATGGAGGACCTGATGGCGTCCATGCATACTAAATTACAGAATGCACAGCTACACGACTAAAGAAAGGATCATCACAGCATGCCAGAGTGCTACATCACTCACCTTGCAAGGCGAGGCAATACAGATATTCAATGACTTGTCACGCATCACGGTCAACCGGAGTCGGTAGATGAAGCCCCTCACTGTTCCTTCGTGAAAATGAAGTGAAATACAGATGGGGCTTCCCATTTAAACTTACAGCTAGTAACGGAGGCAAATTTCTCACCATACGGCGGCCGGAAGATATGCTCCCTTTCGCCTGTGCGCTAGGCCTATCTCCTCCAGCTGCATGGCTGCCGAATTCCACACAGACAGCCACGCAAGGAGACGAAGCAGATGGAGGCCCGGCAAGCACCACGAGAAGAGCGGCAACTCAGCGCTCAACCAGAAATAAATGAGCTAGCTGAGAACTGAATTCCAACACCCGGCTCGCACATCGACTCACCTTGGGATCACAGCGCCACCGGAGCAGGAGTTGACGGATCCCCGGATGGGGCACACCAGCCCTGGATGTCTTGCGTCTTGCAGCTCCCGCGTCAACAGACTTGCGTCTTGCAGCTCCCGCGTCCGAAACAGACAACGCGATCACTCACCCCCAGATGTCCTACGACCGGCCTGCTACATGAAAGCACGACTAGAACCGGCTCACCTGAGGCCCAGGAGGGAAAGACCGAAGGGAGAGCAGCAGCCGGAGGAGCTATGAGCCCCGCAAAGAAGGGCGCTTGGGCCCACGCCCACGCAGAGGCTCCCAGGCTTGTTTTCAGGGGGGGTGGGTCAAACGAGCAAGGAGGGCCCAGAAAGGGTGTGTGACTCCGGATCCGACCCGTGATTCTTCAAACTGTGAGTACCCCAACCCCCTCCCTCTATGGAAGGAGGCCATACAAGAGAGGCCCCGCGGACTTGAGTGTTGAGCCCGGCGGCTGCCGCCACATAATCGCCCAGGGACTGGGGTACAGATCAGAGACCGGGTTCAGTTTTTTTCTCCTCCCCCGCTTGAAGAAGTATCAGCACATAGGTTAATGCTGACAATCCTGTTTGCCCCCCCCCTCCCCCGCTTATGTTACTACCGGTTATTACCTGTTGAAGTTGGAAAAACACGGTTACATGACTGTTTGAATGTTCTCTCATATCCCACAAATGACTTTCACATCCCCAATGGTGATAAATGCCTAGGCCCAATATCTAGGGAAATGCTTAACAGTGTTGATGTCAAAGATAGGTACACAAGAGACATAGATCCCATAATAGATGATAAGTCCCCCCCTACCCACTCCCCCCTTCCACCCACCCCCTCTCCCCACTCCCCCCCACACCCCCTACCCACTCCCCCCCTCACCCTCCCCTCCCTCCCCCCCCACTCTCCCACTACATTAATAGAGGGGCCTGGAAACTTAGATCAAACAGTATGCAAAGACAAATGAAAGCGTGTATAAGTACAGATCTCCGGAATATAGGATGGTCAATGTGATGTTACCCATAAGGCGATGTGTTACCTAGAGTGAGAAAAGTTTTCATCATGCCACAAGATACCATTACATATAGCAAACATATATGCATCTCTCCTTGCTTCCCCCTCCCTTCCCCCCCCCCCCCTCCCCCCCACTTCATCACTGACGGGGCCTGGAAACTGTCGATATGCTTCTCCATGCATCACAAACACTCCACAAGGTCGACCTCAATGAAACTAATTGAGAGGACCAGGGTCCACAAGAGACTGGGGAGCCTGTCTACAACAAGTGTAAGCGCGTAGAGGTATAAACTACATTGGTAGATGACTGTTAATACGATGTAAAGAGATGTATTGCCTAAAGTGAAACATGCTTCCACCGTGTCACAAGGTGCCAGTATCTATGTTATTTATATATGCACTCTCTTCTGCTACCCCCCACCCCCCCCACCTGGTTCAAGGGTTACAAATCAGATCAAATGACATAAGATGACATCATTGCTCACCAATGATTTTGACAATGTCTCGCTATATGTTACTTTGTTTTTTATCAATGTGGGTCCGTATCCGTCCCCCCCACTCCTTAAGATTAAGGGTTATGAGTCTGATTAATAGACACAGAATGGTTTATCAGATCAACACGGTTTCTGACAATATTTCCACTATGTCATCCTGTGCTTAACACTATCCTAGTTCTCCATCTCCTCATACACTTTCCTCCCCCTCTCCTCCCCCCGCCCTCATCCCCCCCTCCTCACTCCCCCACCCTCCTCGCCCTCCCCCTCACCCCCCTCTCCCTCCTCCCCTCCCTCTCATCCCTCCTCCCTTCCCTCCCCCCCCCGGTCCCCTCCTCCTCTCTCCCCGCCCCCCCTCCTCCCATTCCTCCCCCCCTTCCATGCTCAGGAAGAGCTACATTAAGCCAATATCTGGGTCCGAGCTTTTCTTGCACGGCCGTACCTGAGCCATTGGATTCCCCCCCTCATCCAATCCCGGTGGTATCCACTGGAGGTCCTTAGCGGACCTCATCCTACTTTACCTCTTGCTGCTGAATCTGTTCCAGCAGATTCTTCCCCCCCCCCCCCTTCACCTCCTCCCACTCCCACCCCCCCAACCCCTCGTCGGGACAACCTGAACTCCACATGCAGGAAACGACCTCCAGATGAGATAAAAATGATCTCCGACCTAAGATATAAGTATCCTCCCGGTGGGAGGGGCGCGATCCCAATGGGAATAACACTCCAGCACCCAAATGGCTAGTCAGTCAGCAATTAAACTTGTTTCACTGAATGTGAAAGGTTTGAACAATAACAGAAAAAGAAGACTAGCGCTCCAGGAGCTTAAAAGGTCCAAGGGAGATATCATCTTCCTCCAGGAGACACACTTTGCATCTCAAGAGCTGCCCAAATTAATTAGCAATGTATTCCCGACGGGTTTCTTCTCATCATTTAATAGTAAAAAACGTGGGGTAGCTATTCTACTCAGGCAAGGAACCCCATTCAACATTACCAAAACAACATCAGATCCAGAGGGTAGATTTCTAATGGTATATGGCTCACTTGCGGGCTCGGCTATCGCTCTGGTCAACATCTATGCGCCAAATGAAAATCAAACAGAATTCCTAAAAACAGTGTTAGAAAAGATTGATCCTACCTACCTATCCTCTTTGATTATAGGTGGGGACTTTAATATGGTGATAAACTCCACTGAGGACAGAATCTCAACTCTAAATCGCTCGCAAAGAGCTTCCTCCCAGAAAATGGAGAAACAATTCAAAGCAATCACTAGGGAATATTCCTTAAGGGACATTTGGAGAATCCAACACCAGGGCCAAAGAGACTACACCTTCTACTCGGCGCCGCACCAATCATACTCTCGTATAGACTATTTTTTTCTACCAAAAATGTTCTGGAAGCCTCCACCAATTCGGACGTAGGCCCCATTACTTGGTCAGATCATGCCCCTATCACATTAACTCTTTCAACCCCATTTCAAAAATTAACATCCTACACTTGGAAGCTGAATGACTCCCTATTAAACCATCCGGAAGTAGAAAAAGAAATTAAAGCGGCTCTTAGGGAGTATTTCGCTCTCAATGTGGATACAGTCAAATCTCCGGCGGTACTGTGGGAAGCCCATAAGGCAGCAATCAGGGGAACTTTTATATCAATTGCATCCCACAGAAAGAAGGCCAAGGTAAAATGAATAAAGGATCTGACAAATAAAATTATAAAGCTGGAACAGCAGCATAAATCCAACCCCTCGAAAAAAAATTACAAAACCTTGACCGCAGCCAGAAACGAGCTAAAACAGTCCCAAATGGAAGATGTAGAAAAAGCCGTCACATGGACTAGCCAGAAATACTATGACAAGGGCAACAAGGCCGACAGACTTTTGGCTAGCAAACTAAGAGGTATACAGAAACGCTCCCAGATCACGGCGATAAAGCACAGATCGGGGGAAATAATCTATAATGAACAGAAAATAACGGAAGAATTTACCGCATTCTATACTAACCTCTATAACCTCAGGGCTCAGGGAGGGAAGGCGGGGATACCCACCTCTGAACCCATTAGTAATTACCTATCGGATTGCCTCCTGCCATATTGACAGAGGAGGAAAATCTGAGGCTTAACGCAAAGATCACCCAAAAAGAGTTGGCGGAAGCAATAAAAACATAAAAAATCTCGAAAGCCCCTGGCCCCGATGGCTTCTCCAATGTCTATTATAAAAGGTTCTCCCCGATCCTATCTAAACACCTGCTTTGCTTATTTAACTCATTCATGGTGGGCAACCCAATCCCCCCATCAATGACTCAGGCCAACCTCGCCATAATCCACAAAGAGGGTAGGGACCCACTGCTCTGTGGGAGTTATCGGCCAATCTCTCTACTAAACAATGATCTCAAGCTTTACAGCAAAATCCTGGCAAATAGATTGAACCCAATTTTGCCAAGACTAATCCACAACGACTAGGTGGGGTTTGTCTCAGGCAGACAAGCCTCAGATAACACCCGCAAAATTATCAATATCGTTGATCATGCCCCCCTCACAGCTACCAAAGCGGTTCTGTTAAGCTTAGATGCAGAGAAGGCGTTTGACAGAATCGATTGGCTATTTCTTGACAAAACAATGCAGAAATTCGGCTTCAAAGATGCGTATCTAGAGGGAGTCCGAGCGCTATACCGCAGTCCGTCTGCGGTGGTGAAACTCCCGGGCGGATCCGCTAAGAAATTCAACATAACAAATGGAACGAGACAGGGATGTCCCTTATCTCCCCTCGTGTTCGCCCTAACAATTGAACCTCTAGCGTCTAAAATACGAGACAACATAAATATACAGGGGGTGCCAATTGGCAGAAAAAACTATAAAGTCTTGTTATTTGCAGATGATATTATTCTAACGTTAACGCAACCCCAGATCTCCCTTCCCAATCTCCACAAGGAATTAACGGAATTTGGTCAAATATCAGGATATAAAATTAATAGTGACAAATCAGAAGCCCTCAACCTAAATTTGTCAGAACCAGAGATGCGGACATTGAAACAAAACTTTAACTATAAATGGAGCCCTTCATACATCAAATACCTGGGAGTACATGTATCAAGGAATTACGGCTCTCTTTACCAAAATAACTATCCAAACCTCTTTAAGAAAATTAAAAAAGACCTGGAAATTGGGAAAGCTACCAGAACTCATGGATCGGGAGGATGATCTCAGTTAAAATGAATATACTCCCCAGATTATTATACTTTTTCCAGACACTCCCGATCCATATCCCTGGCTCTGAACTAAAAACTATCCAAAACAAAATGTTTCAATTTATCTGGCAAGGGAAGAGACCCAGGGTATCTAAGTCGGTTCTTATGGCGCCCAGGACAAGAGGAGGATTGGGTGTCCCAGACATTGCTAAATATTATCAAGCAGCCCAACTAAGACAGGCGGTCATGTGGAACTCGGACCCAGACCAGCTATGTTGGCTAGCAATTGAATCTCAATACTCAAGAATGCCTTCTCTGCCATCTTATCTTTGGCGCGGTGACAGGGGAACTGATATGGCGCCCAAATTCGAACTGGGAGCGATGAGACACAAATGGGAAATATGGATGAAAACCAAAACTAAATTCAAGCTCTCCTCCCTCAGTTCACAACTAACTCCACTATTTAACAATCCTAAATTCCCCCAGGATGCGAAACTAAACAATTTGACATATTCAAATCATTGGGGATCAGGGTGATCGCGGATCTGCTGAGCGATGGACAGTTCCTGAGTCTCCAAGAATTATGCACCAAACTGAAGGTACCTCACCTAGATACATTCAAATTTCTCCAAATTCGACACTTCCTACAAAAAAGTCCCCAACGTTGAAATTTCCCCCTCCCACAAAATTTGAGAAACTGTGCCAAGAAGGAGCACATCAAAAAGGTCTCATAACGCGAATATATGCCGGCATGGAGAATCCGGCAAATCCAACCGCACACGATTATATGCTCAAGAGGGCAGCGGAATTGAACATAGTTATAGACCGGGAGGACTGGGAAGACATATGGGACGCAGTCTCAGGAACATCTATATGTACCACGGTGAAGGAAAATATTTACAAAATAATGTATCACTGGTATCTTACCCCAGTGAGACAAAAACAAATCTACCCTCTGGCCTCGGATCTATGCTGGAGAGGCTGTGGACATAGAGGGGACATGGCCCATATTTGGTGGCTATGTCCAGAGATTCAAAAATACTGGATTATAATACAAGATTTAATAAAAGAGATCACAGTTCTCACAATTCCTATGGATCCACTGACCTTCATTCTGGGCAGACCGATAGAGGAGATCGATCGCCCAGTATTGAAATTAATCTCCTTTATTTTGACAGCAGCAAGATGCTCGGTAGCATACTCCTGGAAGAAGACAGTGCCCCCCACAAAACAACAGGTGAAAATAGACTTAACGAAGTAATGAGGATGGAGAAACTTACGGCTTTCCTAAAACGATCAACTGAAGGGTTCTATAAAATTTGGGAACCCTGGATAATCCAATAGAATGAACCAGAATAAATTTCCTTGAGGCACAAAAACGACAGTTGAGCCATAGGTGAGATGAGAAGGAGCGCGGCCAGACGAGGGAAGGGACGAACCCTGCCCCCCCTCCCCCCCTATCTCTCCCCCTCTCTTTCACCATACTTTTTCTCTCTTTCTCTACACCTCATGGACCATAAAGTGGCCCTAAGTGTGCCCCCCTTTCCCCCCCCCCCGTCCTCTATTCGAACAAGAAAAACGTACATGTATTAAGCCAGAAATGTAAAGTAACTCAATGTATGTGGAAATAACTATGCCTAATAAAAAACGTTTGGAAAAAAAAAAAAGTTCACCTTGAACGCAGCTTCTAGCATACAAATACCCTTTTTTTTTCAATACCTGTATGTCTTTAAAGCTTCCCTCTTCCAACGTCACTTATATAGCTCAATCCTCATAGCTACAATTCCAGTAATGCACTTTAATCAGTTATAATGCTACAAATTACCACAGCCACACAATGCTCCTGCAGCAGATTGGTAAACATTTGAGCGAAAGGACTTATGTTTTTATGATCTGCCTGGATAAATTGTTACAAGGGAGTGGGATGTGGTGTATTAGATGAGAGAGGCATTATCCTAATTATACCAATACAGTATCATTACGTTGTTTGAGCGCACTTTATTATCAACTTCACCAGTAGAGATGGGCTGGTTCAGGAGAGGCAGGATCTAAGCCCCCCAAAAAATTACTTGGTTACGAACAATTTGGAACGTGGCTCGGCACGAAGCAAAACCTCATTTAAAATTTCCGACTTGGGCATAAGGGAAATAGCACTAGAATATTTCCTTTTATATAATATATATTTTCTACTTAGGGATTATGTATGATATGTAATACATTATATTATTATTTAATCTTTTGTATGTGTATATATATATAGAGCCAAGAATGAATATCACTTGTGAGCACATTCACATGTCTTAGACAGGTCTGCAACCCTGCCTATCAACCATTATCACCTAGCACACAGTGCTCCCACTGCAGCAAGGGATTCTGGGAAATTACATGCAAATGAGTACACAATGTGTCACCTTTTGCCTGGAATATCCATTCACATGGAGCCCATTTAAGCTGATGCATCGCCGTTCACACAGCTTTTAGTAGCACTCTAAATTACACCTAAACTAATCTATAAGATAGAGTGCTACTAAGGGGATTGTCTTTGTTCTTTTCATCTGTGTGTCTTATATAGTTTTCACTATCCCCTAGCACCATCAGGTCCTATTTAATTTATATACTGACTTTAATTGGGATATATATTTTATTTTACCCTTATAGTTAGTTTTATTAAAGGGCTTGAGTTAACCTTATATATTATGTGTTGAGCAACTTCTCCTTTTGTGTGTTCTATATATATATATATATATATATACGCCCGATCCTAGTGTGATACCAGATTATAAAAATTTCATTTCAAACTTTTTACGATTAAAAACTCACAATACAGCTGTGAAAAAAAGACATTGTATGAGTGAACTCATGCGCCTACAGGTGATGTTGGAACGTCACTTTGTCTGCTCCGTCGTGGCCTCGTCGGATGTTGTTTCCAAAGCTCCACTACTGCTGGTGTCACCGTTTAGTGTCGTCCTCCGGCAACCCGCATGTGCAGATAGTGGTTCCTAGTCCTTAGGTTCCCATCAGCCGAACAGACTGCAGTAGACGTTTTCTCTCTCCAACTTTGGGATACACACCGTACAGCTACCGTAGCTCACTCACAACACGTGACCCTATGAGTTTCTTCCGTCTCAGCGGATTTCATCAGTGTGTATTTATGTACCTGTATGTATATATTTATAATAAATATGCTACAATACATGTGTATATACATGCAAGGGGTTAAGTGTGTATATATATATATATATATATATATATATATATATATATATATATATATATATATATATATATATATATATATATATATTTATATATATAAATATAGAAGGGGATATACATATACAAATATTGTTGCATACATACAGGCATACCCCGCATTAACGTACGCAATGGGACCGGAGCATGTATGTAAAGCTAAAATGTTCTTAAAGTGAAGCACTACCTTTTCCCCACTTATTGATGCATGTACTGTACTGCAATCGTCATAACTGATGTAAATAACGCATTTGTAACAGGCTCTATAGTCTCCCCACTTGCGCACAGCTTCGGTACAGGTAGGGAGCCGGTATTGCTGTTCAGGACGTGCTGACAGGCGCATGCGTGAGCTGCCGTTTGCCTATTGGGCAATATGTACTTACTCGCGAGTGTACTTAAAGTGAGTGTACTTAAAGCGGGGTATGCCTGTATATACAAATATTTAACTCATTGTTTGTGCGTATTTGTATACAGTGTGTATATAATAATAATAATAGCATGTTCTTGCATAGCGCTGCTAGTGTTACGTAGTGGTTTACAGAGACATTTTGCAGGCACAGATCCCTCCCCCGTGGAGCTTACAATCTATGTTTTTACACTAGACCAACTGAGCATCTGTAATTATCAGTGTGGTCCCTTCTGGCTTAAAAAAAAGTTCCTGAGAAACAGCAGCAGCAGCAGCAGCAGAATGTTTTTATCTTACTGTAACTGCCTCGTGCGTGCCACTGAAATTGCCCCTAAGTAATCATTGAATCATGCATGCCACAGGTTCAGTATCAATGACATTAATTTCCAGTGCACTGTAAACAAAGACGACAGGGGGAATAATATAGGGTAGAAGTGCCTGGTTTAGAATATTTTTATGTTAAAGCTGCAGACCAAACAATATCAGACATGTGTAATTTTTTAAATAAATCAGTTCTGTAGTATGAGAAAATACGTGTAGAATTTTCTTAAACAACTCTGAATGACATTTTGAATGTATTATAATGTAACAAGCATTTTTTGTTCCTATTGCAACCGTTTACAAAGGCATATCCCCATCCTCTTCTGAAATAGGCTCTGGCAAACCCCTTTTTGAGCCCTGCCATCTCTTTAGCAGTGCACCAATTGTATCTAGTGATACCTGGTCACATGATCTTCCTCACAGAGCTTTGCATCTTTAGTCCTCTTCTGCTGCACTGACAGACATTTAGTGAACCCCCAAGCGGGATCTTCACTGATCTATCGGCAACTTAGCTAATTACTTATCATTGTGTGGATTGAATTGATGCACATATTCAAGGGAAATAAAAAAAAATTAAACGACAGCTTGCACTTCTGCTTTAAACTAACAGTTCATCCAAAACGCAGGAAAGGGGAAGCGCGGTAAACTGATAGGCAAACTGATTTAGTTTTCTTCTTTCCAATTCTTCTTCTTAAGAAGCTTAATAATAAGAATACTGGCTCTGATCAGAGATTAGCAAACTTTTCGTCTGGCTTTTTGATTATATTGAATATCCTTTTTCCTAGATGTTACTTATATGTCTGAAGCACTTTTTCCTTTATGTGTTATTTATATTATTTGTTATTTATATGATTGTCACGTGTATTACTGCTGTGAAGCGCTATGTATATTAATGGCGGTATATAAATGTAACCCTGCTTCTTATCACTGGGTAAGCTGTTACGCTGTGCTGTGTTACCTGCTGACTCACAGGGCCTGAGCCTCTGCCACGGAGAGCCCGGGGTGCATACAATATATATATTTAGGTTCGGTGCAGCGCCTCCACCTGCAACAGATCCCGCCAAAGGGGGAGTTAGTCTTCGCAGGACCTCTATACAACAATTTCTCTAACACAACCATGTTATAAACTCAATATCATTTACTGATAAATCAACCTTTCGATACATTACATGCCATGACATTCCAGCACGCTGGTACACAACATTTAACATGCCACGGAGGACGTACACATCTATGCGTCACGGCGGATGGCAACAATAACTTGCGCCTCGGCGGACGCCAACAATAACTTGCACCTGGCGGACGCCAACTTTCTCCCCCAAACCCGCCACCGGGTGTTCCCACCCCGTGTCCAAATATGTTAATCAGTTCTCGCGCTCCCAACGGCCGTGTGTATGTGTAGGGGTGACTGCGCAGCCACTAGGTCTTAGGTGATTGAAAGGGTAAAGTTGGTGCACTTGATGAAATACCTGCCGAGCACTCCGGTGCTCGGAACTGCCACGGTTCTTCAAAAAGAGTCTCTGAAGATCACACGCTACGATAAGGGCGCTTCTTTTCGACAGGGTAGTCCAGAACACAGCAAATGTTTGGGGGGTAAGGCCCTTACTAAGGGTGTCCCTAGCTCAGCTTGTCTCTACGGTGACTCAGGGCTAACTGGGCCGGGGGCACCTTGCCTGCGCCTGGGGGTATAACCTCCCAGCGCAGTATCTTACTCTCCACGATCTCTCTCCAAGTGCGCGCCACCACTGCCTATATCTCTCGCAACTCCTCCACCCATAGGCTAAACGTGCTCACCTGACCCTCCCCGCGGGGCTGCTGGGTCAAGGGACTGCTCCTTTCCCGCCAATATGTATCCTTCTCCTTCGCGGGATTTTGCAACTACTCCTTGCAAGCGCAACCTCTCATTACTCGGGGTGAATCGGGGTTCACGGCTACATCAATAAAGACATACATACACACACATACATATAGCGAATGTGACTCCTTTTTCAGGGTATTTGTTTGTCTGGCGAAATTCAAAGTTTGATTGAACATTTCTCTATGATGATCAATTTCAGTAGAATTTTCAAACTTTTATGAAAAGTTAAATTGAACTGTAGGCGATGGAAATGTTGGCAAGTTTTCGCTCTAATGCAACTGAGCCCGCGGCATGTAGCGTTTCGTCTCTGCAGTGTTAAACAGGCATTTTCAGACACAAATCCTTTGCCTGTACAGCTTGCACTTCGATTTATTATGGCCAGCGCATGTTTTGTGGGATGCTTCAGTTCGATTTAATGTTACTGGGTGACCAGTGCCACCACCCACAACTTAAAGCAATCCGGATGCACGGTAGCAAAATGTGAATGAAAGTAAAACATGGAGACAGCCACTGAGATCATTTTCATGTTGTATCCAGAGATCCTCAGTCAGAGAGCTCTCAGCCTCCTGTGCAGGGGGGGACATCTCCAGTCCGCAAGGGCCACCAACTGGTCTGGTTTTCAGGATATCCCTGCTTCAGCACAGGTGGCTCAACTTGTGCTGAAGCAGGGATATCCTGAAAACCTGACTTATTGGTGGCCCTTGAGGACTGGAGTTGACCACCCCTGGTATAATGTATTTATAGAGAGATCTGTCACATGCACAAGTGGGGTTTTTTTTACTCTCGTTCTAGTTCATGTTTGAGGGAGGTTTGATGACTTTGAACATTGCTGCTGCATTTTCAGTATGACTGAGCCACTCATTGAACCAGCTGTGCAGATGTAGGGAAATCCTGAAAACCAGGCCTGTTTGCGGCCCTCGAGGACTGGAGTTGTGCAGGCCTGACCAAGAGATTCCCCAACTTGCCTTTGGAATGTCAGGTTTTAGGAATAACCAATCAGCTAATGTGTTAGTGGGATACGTGTCAGCGTTCCCAAATGTATCATGCTCAGTATTGCTTTGTGTTGCAGCACGTTCGTTTTCTTGGGCTCAGAACAAACCTTTGTTGTACAGGGTGAAATGATTTCTATCTGCTACGTAAACGTAACAATGTTTCCTTTCTTTCTCCTCTTCAGGCTTGACAGAATAAGCTCGATATGGTTTTTACATGTGCAGTAATACTCTGAATATCTTAATACTTCAGCATCATTTTTGAAGGGAAGCGCTTTAATCTACTGGGGCATTAGATATGTTACATTTATTTTGTTAGCTTATTAGGGTTTGTATTATTCATTCCGACTGTTTTGTGTATACTCCTGTTTAAATTGGTTTTTTCACATTTCATTTGCTCAGTTTTATTGCTTTATTTGTTTTCCTCAAATACCAACCAAATGGGGATAAATAATATTATTAAATCTCAAGCTTGCAAGATAAACTTGCACAGAATGAACATAATGTGGTCTCTTAACCTTGCATTTTCTCAAGGTTGATTGTGTATTTTCCCCGTTTGCATCATAAATAAATCAGAATGAGAATGTATTGGAAATATGGTTCCCTTAAAGTGCATAATTTTCATTCCGGATGCAAAATAAGAAATTCATGGTCAACGTCTGCAGTCGCTATAGAAGCATCTAGTGTTTCCAGGGTTATTGCAATTGGCATATACTACTTAGAACTAATAATAATAATCACAATAATAGATTTTTCTTACACAGCGCCGCAGTGTGAAGCTTTGTAAATAGAATTTTGATGGCACAATGAGTCTGCTTGAGAAGCTTACAATCCAATAATGGTGGAGTCATTTTTATGAATATAAATCAATATACTGTACTGTAAAGGTGCTACAGATTAGTTTAGGATCATATACTGCAGATTAGTTTAGGATCATTCATATGAATGGGACCAAAACCTTCTCCAGCACAGGGAAACATCTTTACAGCATAAGGGCCATATATTTAACAGGCTGTAAGGGGTCACGGCTTAGCACTGCCAATGGTCCAAAGTGCTTTACACCAATTCACCAAGAGTTATGCCATCATTATTAGACTACTTCTTTATGATCAGCCATTTGGTAACTAAGACAGTAATATATGCCCCATTGGTTGTAAAGGTTCACACTTAGCAAAAGAATAGACATCGTTAATATATCACGCTGAGCTGCACCAAATTGTGCATTTTTACATTGACAGTGTGTTGCTGACCCATTTATTATCTAAGGATAATTAAGAAAAAAAAGAGGTATGGAGAAACAAACCACACCTTTGACTAACTACTCACGAGTGCGGTCGACTTATTAATTTTTCACTTTCCAGTGATTTATCATATTACCAATTATTGGCATTTGTCCCAACAATATTGACAAACTGGAAAACATTTTTATGAAATACAGAGCCAGCTAAATATGAAAAGAGTCATTTTTGCCCGTGAAGCCTAGCTCTTATCACGAGGTCGCTCTGAATAAAGGTCATATGAACAAGTGGAAATCAATCCCTGTAAAACAGGGATACTCAATCCCTTTAAAGAAAAGCATGGCATTTCTACTGCAATAATCTAGGTAAGGGCTGAATAATAAATAGCTATATAGTAGGTGAAGCGGAAAAAAGATATGTGCATTGACTTTAACCTCTTGTTTAATGCTTAGCAGGATGAGACACTTATTTTGTTATTAAATTAGTATTAATCTAAATAAAAGAATAGAAAACTAAATTTGCTAATTATGGTTCAAAAGGGAACTAAATATGTAATGCAAAGGACAGTCTGATCCCTCATACGGTAGTTCAGTAATCTGTCTCGTTAACATGTTTATCTTATCCTTGTACTGTATATTTATCCTGTCTTTGAAGATATAATGTTGCTCTTAGATATACTTACTTTATCTGCCATCATAGTTTGGAATGTAGAAGAGCACAATGGTGAAGGGAACCCAGCTGACTGAATCCGGAATTTGGGCCTGATAGTAAGCCAGATACAACTTTGGGCCCTGGCAGGCTTACCAAACCATCCTAACCATCCTATCACCATCACTCTCACCTTCATCACGATCAGCTCTCCCTCTCATCATCATCAGATCTCCCCCTTATCATCATCACCTCTCCCCCTCATCCACGTCAGCTCTTCCCCTCATCACCATCAGTAATCCTCCTCCATGCTTACCTGTAATAGAGACATACGGGGGGAGATGGTATGCAGCGGCGGGCCACCAGCGTCAAACATTATCCGGCAGAGGAATCAGCACCTGTTACACAGGCAGAGCAGGACAGCACGAGGTGAGGAGCGCGCTCTAGCAGCAGACACTGGAAGTAAGAAAGACTTCCGGGTCAGACCGCTGGGGCGCGCTCCTCCCCTGCTATCCTGCTGATTCCTCTACTGGCTTCTGTTTAACGCCGGGGATCCGCTGCCGCATACCATCTCCCCCCGCCTGTCTCTATCTGAAGAGAGACAGATGGGCCAACACCAGGATGGCGGGTAGGTAGAGCGGGCCCCCCCAAGAGCGTAGGCCCCCGGTCTTTGCTGGGCTATAGCTAAACCTCTGAATCAGAGTGTATAAAGGCTAAGAAAGGCTAAGTAAGTCTCCCTTAGTAGTTTATAGTTATTTATACCAGCATCAATGTATTTAAAACAACCTTCCAGATACTGTATATACATATGCAATGTAATTGACCCTTGTTAACCTTGAGGGGGAGATAAATATTATACTGTTTGTTATAGTGCAATCTTGTTCATTTCTACATTATAATGACCAAGTACATTCACCGTTTGCAGAATTTATAGTTTAGATAGATATGGCATCACTAAAAGTTGTACAGAACATACATTATTTCATGTTAGTGTAGGGGTGTGTTAGATACCTCATGCGGATGCAGTGTGTGCCCGAAGGGAGTGGTGCAGGTTCCGCGGCGGCCCGACAGTTTAGGGCGCTGCCATGTTGTTGCACACCCTTACAGAGGGCACTGACAGAGCGGAGAGGTCGCGCATGCGCAATGTAAGTGCGCGAACGCAATGTAAGTGCGCAATAAGGAAAAGGCTCCGTTGGTGGACTACAACTCCCATGAGCTCTAGGACAGCCATCTGATGTCAGGAGCCAATCAGGAGGCTGGGATTACGAGAGGAGGAAAGTGAAGCGTGGGGGAGAGGCCACGTTAGGCAGAGGGGATCCGGAAGGTGAAGGAGGAGGTAGTGTGAGTGCAGGGGGTCCGTGACCTGCCTGCATAGGACAGCTCTTCCCTGCAGGTCCTTAGGAGAGTCCCTGGGTCACAGTAGGCTGCTGTGCTGCAGGGACGCCCCATAGTGGTAGCAACGTCACCCCTTACTGAGTACCGGTTAGGGACAAGGCACAGAGTCGCGGCGGTAGCAGTCATCTGGGACCAGATGGCTGGACACCGTGATATCTGGAAGCAACGTGTTGGATCGACGGATCCTTTTTGAAGCTGTTGCCGGTCACCGCAGTGACTGGGAGGTATTTACATAAAGTGCAACAACACCGGTCAACAGGCGCTGATCCCGCCTTAGGTATAACTCTTTGGGGACACTAGTGAAGTGGCCAAATGACTGAGCCTACCTAACAACCTTTTCTAAGTTAATACAAGGACACGGTGTGCGGGGCACCCTGTGGCGGGCAAGGACAATACTCCTTAGGAGCGTGGCTGAGCCACTAACATTACAAAGACATTACCAGTTAGCAGTGTTATGTGTTATGAGTTATGCCAAGTATAAGTGATAAGGTTATTATTGCGTTATAGTAAACCCGTTCAAAGCAAGTGTGTTGTTATGATTCTTGCCCAGGGGAATCTCACATAACGGGGATCCTGGGTAAGTGGAGGCGCTGCGCTAATAAGTGTTACCCCAGGCTCCCAGCTAGCAGAGGCTGAGATCTCCTGGAGCCACAGGTGTGTGCAGTACCCGTAGTCTCTTTAGAGTGTCAGAAAAAGGGCTACATTAGCCTATAATGATAATATATATATATACTGTTCTTCCCGTAACCCTTGGTATATGGTCTCAGTGAGGTTTAATGACCTTTGTTTCAAGCTTTCCCTATATCAGACAAGCATCACTCGCATTAACACATTTTATTACCTGGGATAAGTCACTCCTCCCCACTTGTTATTGTATTAAAAACAATTACAG
The DNA here is from genome assembly GCF_040206685.1 of Ascaphus truei. Lineage (NCBI taxonomy): Eukaryota > Metazoa > Chordata > Amphibia > Anura > Ascaphidae > Ascaphus > Ascaphus truei. Next base: position 12,087,659 of record NC_134490.1, on the reverse strand, counting down.
AAAGTTGGTACCTGACAAAACAAAATGTATTTCCTTATGTGTTTCATAACCTGGCCCTGCAGATTAAGCCATGCGAAACCTAAGTTTGGACGACACAGACCAAAACTGCAAGAGAAATACTTCTCAAAAAGGATAACCTCTTTGTTTCTATAATACACACTAACTAAATTCAATACTGTATGTGTATACAGGGCCGCCGACAGGGGGAGAGATTCAGGACTGGTGGCTGCTGCTGGAAGTTGGACCCTGATCAACTTCAGCATCTGGCTGCCGGGCCTCTGATTGCCTCCGGGCCCCAGCTCTCCCAAGACGGGCCCGCAGCCTGCCTCTCCCCCTCCGATGCACACCGGAAGCCGAGCCCGCGGCCTACCTGTCCCCCTCCGGTGTGCACTGGTAGCCGAGCACGCAGCCTGCCTCTCCCCCTTTGGTGCACGCCTGAAACTGAGCCCGCGGCCTGCCTCTCCCCCTCCGGTGCACGCCGGAAGCCGGGTCCGCGGCCTGCCTCTCCCCTGCCCAGCTTCCTCATGCGGCACCAAAGTTCTGACCGAGCCCCTTGCTCCCCGCCCCCCCCCCCCCCCAAAAGGTACGGTGTGTGTGTGTGTGTGTTTCATTGTGTTTTGTGGGACGATAGTGTGTGTGGTTATTATATTGTGTGTGTGTGTGTATGTTATTGTATTGTGGGGAGGATTTGTGTGTGGAATTGTGAGTGTGGGGGGAGGGGATTGTGTGTGTGTGTGTGTGTGTGTGTGTGTGTGTGTGCGCGTTATTGCAGTGTGGGGGTGTTATTGAATTTTGTGGGGGCTTATTATATTGTGTATGTATGGAAGGATTATTGTATTGTGGGGGGGAGTTGTGTGGAATTGTGTGGAATTGTGTGTGTGTGTGTTATTGTAGTGCGTTTGTATTATTGTAGTGTGTGTGGTGGGGGTTATTGTATTGTGTGTATCTGGGGGTGGGAAGTGTGTGTGTGTGTGTGTGTGTGTGTGTGTGTGTGTGTGTGTGTCCAGGGGGGAGGGCGGCATGATAGGGGGGGCAATGGAATCTCTAGTCCTGTGCCCCGCCGGCCCTGTTTGTATGGCTATATTGTAGACCAAATCAAACTGCACCTTCTCTACCAGAGGGGCCATCAGTACATTACAAAGCGTTAAAACAAAATATCACAAGCTATTTTGACCTATCTAGTCCTGTACAAGAATACCTGCCCACGTCTAGCTCCTGCTTCTGCTTTACGGTCGTTTGTCTTGTTGGCATTCTGGAACTCGGTAATTATAACCGTGACCTTAGCTTGTTCCAGATTGCCTGTGATTGAGTAATGTAAAATACGGCTAAATATATTTTTCAATCATTATTCATCAGTAAAGCACGGAATAAAGTGAAACGGGTTCTGATTAAATGCGAGCCTAAAATATCAGCCACAATAAATGAATGCTCACACTTGTACAAACCGAGCGGTGTGTTGGTGTCAGACTGTCACATGCGGCAAAATCTTGCGAGAAGTGTATGAAAAAAAACATTTATAGATCGCTCTAAAACAAATTTATGGCCAATCCGACAGCTCCACCGGGAATTTAATGTCGTTTTATTTTGCAGTGGTTCACAGATAAATCATCTGATAAATAAAACAGCACAGCACTGGACAAGATCTCACAATGTGTTAGAATCAGGGAAAAATAGGGATTTTCACGCATCTTCCCCTGAAGTCATGGATGTTGATATGGATGTGTAACCCATTCCCTGCCAGACCATGCGACCCTTTGCAAAGCAATCATAAGGCAACGTGCTATATGCAGGACACTAGGGGTTGTGAAAAGGTTAAAATTCACATGAGTAACTTCTTTAAATGTAGTCTAATAAATAATAACAACAGATATGTACCCTGTAGAAGCTAAATGAATTTAAATAGTTTTTGTGTTCTCTCTCCAGGTCCCAGAAGCAGCCATATCTGATTTGTGAAGGAAGTTATGATATTGGAAGCCTGAATTGCATTGAGATTAATTAGTAATCACCCTGCCATCAGCTCTTTGTGGAATCATATGTAACTGTCCCATTTTCTAGCTGCTTCAATGTAAAACCTGAGGTGAAGAAGCAGGGGTTTGTTCCAGAAGAGGCAAGAAGCTTCTAGCACTGAATCTCTGTATAGCTTATTGGGTAATTATAGAGGTGCAAAAACAAATGCCATTAAAACCAGGCATATTCGTGGTCGAAAACGGCTGCTTCGGCAGATATAAAATAAGGCCCTTAGCATTGTAGTATCATAAATGACACCCCAAATCAAAGATGGCTGCGTGTGAGAAGAATATACGGACATCTCAATTGTTTCTTTTCAGATTCAGTTTTCTATAGTGCCATCAATGGAGAAATACACATTCTGGGAGCAACATATAGAGTCATTTTAATTCTGCACCTCTTAGCTATGTATTAAGGTCAAAGTGTTGCAATTTTCTGGGGCACAACAAAATGCACTAAATGTATCAAGGGAAAATCGAATTGACGTCTATGGGATTTGATATATATGGTTCCGATTGTTTACAGACAGTATACACCACTAGTGTCTGTTTACAGACAGTATGCACCAATGTATTATATTCATGTAGCGCTGTTTCCCCCACCTCTTGGGAGATGTCACCATTACATGGTGGAGGTTGGTGCATACCTGCTGGCTCACAGTAGATCTGAGTCTCCGCCGATGTTGTTGGGGAGAACAGGACTGGTTTCTGGGGTACACTATAGTTGCTTATCTCTGGGTACACAGCGCCTCCATCTGACGCAGGCTCCAGATGTATGGAGGCAAACTCCTACAGTAGAAACGGTTACTTCTTCCCACAGAAAGATTACACTCTAGGCCGGAGGTATATTCAACTGGATCCATTTTATTATCCTTCTGTACTCACAGTAACACGTGGGCCTGCCCACTGCAGTTCACTGTAGGGCTCCAACGTCCGGATGGTCCCTGGACCTACACTACGGGTCAAGGGCCTCCGCTGCAGTCCCTACTCTTCCCTGACCCTCTAGCAGGGCCAGAGGAAAGGTAATCACTCACTCCCCCCTAAGGGAAGAGGACCAGGGTATGCCAGTGCACAGCAATGCTGTGTGTTACCTATCTCTCGGTAGAGACACTATTAAATTTGGGTGATGCAGCTCCTTAAGTACAGTAGGGGGAAGGTACCGTGTCTGAACCCAGGTGTGGGCACAACACAGATCTAGTCCCACCTCCTCCCCTGTCACTCTAAGGCTGAGGCCCCAGTACCTCCGCTGCACGCGCGCCCGCGAGACTGGCGGCGCGTGCAGCCGATTCCCCGTCTGTAGTGAGCTGCAGGAAGAGAGACCGGGGGGGGGTGGCATGGGAGTGACGGGTGCGCGGCCATGATGTCACCCGGCAGGTTCGCCCTCATTGGCTGAACCGCCGGGGGGCGTGGCTTAGCACTCCGTCGCGAGTCCTGCTGTCAATTCTATTGAGAGCAGGAGCAACTCTCGCCACAGCGCTGCGGCCCCCCCTCGCTGCGGGCCCGGCGCCATTGAGGGGAGGGCTCTCGTCCCTGCAGCGTCCGCCACAGCGGGCGCTGCAGTATCCAGCGGGGACCAGGCCTAAGGAGCTGCCTGTGTGGGGAAAACCCATAATTGGTCCTAACACTGCCTGCTCTTACCAGGGCTTGCATGTCAGGGAGGGCAGACTGGTAGCCAAACCAGACATGGCTACATTAATGTACTTTGCACAATTTTTCCCCAGCAACCCTGATGCTGGTATTACAAGTCGGCTATATGATGCAGCAATTAAAGCAGCAAAACAAATTTAATTTGTTGGAATTTTTTTATTTTCTTCCAATTACAAGATTGAAGCAGGAAGTCTCCAAAGCTGAACTGTGTTTATTTCAGCTCTGGGGGCCCCCTGCTTCCAGAGATATTTACCTCTGTAGTGGTACCGGTGTTTCTGTGCAGTTTTAAGCCCTCAAACACGTAGGCCAATAGGAAGCCACACCGGATGATGTCACGGCTTCCTATTGGCTCGAGTGACGTAGGACCTTTAAACGCTGCCATTATGTTAGGAACACAGTTTTTCTGCATTGATACCGGCACCACCTGCGGAGGTAAGAATCTCTGGAAGCAGGGGGGACCTGGAACTGAAATTAACACTGTTCAACTGCGTAGACCCCCTGCTTCCATATTGTAATAAGAAAAAAAGAAATGAAACCTGTATTGCTGCTTTAAATGTTTTCAACAATTTCATCAACATATACTGTACGGTGTGCCCAGCTATATCATATGACTTTCTTTCCGTTTTGCTGTATGTGTTTTACTTTGTATTTTGTGGAGTAACAACAAGGAAGGACTTACGTGATACCTGTAATAATGCACAATGGAATGTACAGTGTGAAATAATGCGTTAGTATGCGTCACGTTTTTACCGTTTATTAGTGTCAAAGAAATGTCACGTCTAACTACGTCTCATGTGGAAAACGCTTTTCTCACGCGCAGGTAGGAAATGGACCACTGCATCACATCTAACCTTTGTGTTGTTTTTACGTTGATACAGCAAACTGCCGTATGTTAGTGAGAGTTATTGATGCCTTACTGTATGTTCCCTGTATGTTCACAGACATACGTTTTTACCCAGATCCCACTCAAACATGTGTAATTGTACAGCCCAATCAGGCTATGAAATAATGTACAGTGCACCCAACTTGATCACAAATCAAAGAAATGTAACTAAGTGAAATTACTACAATATGTCTCAGGTGGGCAAAACTGAAGCAAAACCACTGCACCAGATCTATCAAAGAATAAAATCCTACGGGATATAATGGGATGTTTTGCTTTGATAAATATGGCGCCGTTTTTGTGTTTGAGAGGTGCCCTAGTTTTGAAATTGGAAGACTTTGACGCAGAGCCCTCTGCGTGAAAAAAGACAGAGAGTGATGCATCAACATTAACACTCACAGTTCCCTAATGACACGCATTGACCCAGAGGCCCTTCTGACATGCCATGTATACTATAGACGCTTTCCCGGTTTCCAGGGGGGTGATCAGGCTGACCACTCAAACGGAGAGGCCAACCCAGTCGAAACGGAAGTGGAGCTCTCTCCACTTCTGTGTCCGACATCCAGAGCCTGATTGTGGTCAGGTGATCTTGCAGGAGCGAGCACATCACCTGCTGGTACTGGAGGTCAAGCAGCACCAGATCCAGGCACTCTAAAGGTTAGGAAACTGCAAGTATTGCTCCATTTTCTGCTTGCGTCTGTGTTTCCTACGTGGGACAAAAAGGTTTATGCCACCTCAGGTATGGCAGAGTCTTTTACACAAATACAGAATAAAAAGAGATGAAAGCTTAATACAGTTTGAGTAAAAGTGAAGTACATTATACCAGAAAAGAACAGCAAAGAAAGAACGTCACAGGAGTTTTGAATTATTTTGTTCGGATTCGAAAACCCGATCCTAATTTCTATTGAATCGATGGTCAAATTTTCAAACTGCTCAACTCAGTTTTAATTGAAAGCCAAAATCCGCAAGGTTCGGATTTCAAACTCGTGAACGCGCCCGTCCTTAAAATGAAGTAACTTGCATCGATTGCTCTCCCAACTTGCCTTGTTACCCCCACAGCCTGCCTTTAAGATGAAAGCATGAGATGTATCCCCTCAGTATCAAAGGGATTAAAAAATAAAAAGAAGACAAGATATCAGCCTTACGTCTTTAGTCAAAAGCCTCCCCTCGCCGTAAAGTATTTAAGAAAATAAATAAATAAAAACTGTGCGCAGTATTTAATCCAGATTTAGAGTGGATAATCCCTCTTGGCCCAGTTGAAGAGATGCATTTGGCGTTTTTACTCAAGTAAGAGAAGAAAAGCGTGTGAATTAGCCTCCCTGTGATCAGCCATCTCTGTCTGAGGTTTGTGTGTGGTCTATTGCCAAGATCATGGCATATATTAAGTGAACAGCAGCATGTTGGCATGCTCTTGGCTCCCTCATTACGGGTAGTTTGAGATAACACACCAAATCCTCATCTAATACTGCTGCTCTTGAATCGACTACTGGTGTGCGATATGGATAAGCCATTATGTGTACAGTATGTGCAGTGAACTATTTAACCCGTTTTTATCCAGAGTACTCTGAGAAGCATTTAAAAATACTGTCCTTCCCTTCACATATGTTTATTTTTTTAATGTCACGTAACTATTCCTCATTTTTTATTCATATGATGAAAACCTAAAGCATGCCAAGGCAACCGTTTTACACATGGTCAAAGCAATGATAAGAATAAGGCATCTTAAACGGAAACAGCATCAGAAGAGCCCACTGCTTTAAAAAAAAAATGGATTTACATACTAGGGCTCAGCCCATGGTTCTTCGGGCGCAAGCCCGCCCTTCGCAAAATAATGACGGGTTTGATGTTTTTCTTTCCCCACCTCTCTCTCCTCCCTCCTCTTTCCCCCCCACTTTCTCTCTATTTTCCCACTCCTCTCTCTCCCTCCCTTTTCTCTCCACCGCATCTCTTACATTTAATACCCTATGATGTCATCAATTCTTTGCGCCTCTCCCTCCTCCAGCATTCTTGCTTTCTCCTCACGTCCACTGACTCATTCTTTCTCTCTTTGTCTGCATTCTGTCTAAATCGGACTCGCCATATCTGCCACCAGGCTATGTGCATTTTGATGTCACCGATGAGCTATTTCTCACGGTGGGGCGAACAAAATAATGCTATAATATAGAGAGACTAGCAGCTGTTGAATTTATACCCAACCACTGCTTTTCTAAGGCACCGTGGTGTGTACTGTATGTAACAAGGCAAAACTGGTGCAGATCTTGGTCAAAAATATTGCACCATATGTATTAAAAAATTAAAATAATAGTTGTTAGAGCCTACTCACTGCTGCTTCAGTAAGATAGGGCCATAGCTAAAAACTGAAGTTTATATTCAGGCATCTTCACTCCTAAAAGGAACAGTCCGAGTCCACCAACTATAATTCTGCAGTACCAGCCATTTAAAATGTCTTTTGTTTACACAATGGAGACCCATATATCATGAATGGCCCCCTCTTACAGACTTCTGCTGTTTTCTTTCTATGAAGAGCAGCTGTGAGGGGTTAATAATCTACATAAATATAAAATATTGCATGTTCCCATTGGGGATGATCTCTTTCATAAGAGCAACACGTCTGTTCTGTTGACGATTGTGGAAGAGTTTCCAAAACGGAGTTAGATTGAATTGCTCATTGTGCCCTCTTGGAAGGCAGTCATATGGTTTAATATCTTGGTACATTAGTAATGCCCAGTTTAAATTGAGATAATAGGATTAGGAATAATAGAGGATTTGTGAAAACCCCTGCCTTAGAGGTAACCCTATTCCCTTAAAAAAAAAAAAGCTCAACTTGCCCATACAAAGTGTATTAATGGAACCGCTTTAAGAGTTTATCTAACAGATCAGTGGAAAGCCATGTTTACGACCGGAAGTCCCACAGGGGGGAAGAAAAGCGGTGCGCTGCTCAATGATGATGGAGGCTGGATCACGTGGAAAAAATCACTTTTATTCTAACCTGGCAGCATGAAAATCAGGAAACATAGAGGACACTCGAATGCATTTTGCGCTGTGCACGCCGGACCTGAAGATACTTTGTGGAGGTCGAAGTACCCTATACCACTGTTATTGATATTTCATCCTACTCGGGGCTGTTCCTACTCCAGGAGTAACATACCCCTAGCCACATAGGGATCTGTCCCTGGCTCACAGCTGTGAGTCTATGGATAGTCCACCTGGACAACATACTATAGGGCTTGTTATCTTTCCACAATACGAGTTATGTGTTATATACTCTGTCATAAGACTCTGACTCAGGCCCTCATTCTCTCCCGTCTCGATTACTGTAACCGCCTGCTGTCCGACCTTCCTGCCTCTCACCAGTCTCCCCTACAATCTATCCTAAACGCTGATGTCAGAATCACTCTACTCTTTCCTAAATCTGTCTCAGCGTCTCCCCTGCTGAAATCCCTCTCCTGGCTTCCTATCAAATCCCGCATCTCACACTCAATTCTCCTCACTTTTAAAGCTTTACACTCTTCTGCCCCTCCTTACATCTCAGCCTTAATTTCTCGCTATGCACCATCCCGACTTGCGTTCCACTCAAGGATGTCTTCTCTCTACCCGCTTTGTATCTGAAGCCCTCTCCAAACTTAAACCTTCCTCACTGACTGCCCCACAACTATGGAATGCCCTTCCCCTCAATACCCAACTAGCACCCTCTCTATCCGCCTTTAAGATCCACCATAAACACAACTGCTTAACGAAGCATATGAGTAGCTCTGTGGCTAACACTATACACCTATACATAAATCTTAGCCCCTTGCAGATGCACTTACCAGTATGCCCTCCAACTCTATCTGTATGTTCCTCCTACCAATTAGATTGTAAGATCTTCGAAGCAGGGACTCCTGTTCCTAAATGTTACTTTTATGTCTGAAGCAATTATTCCCATGATCTGATTTGTATTATTTGTTATTTATATGATTGTCACGTGTATTACTACTGTGAAGCACTATGTACATTAATGGCGCTATACAAATAAAGATATACACACGTACATATATATACTGAATATCTTCAAATACAGTGTCCGCATTTACCTCACTTTTATTACATTTATTGCAGTCATGTCTGCATGGGTCACGTATATACAAAGACTGGGGACCCACAGCTGTGGTTATTTTTCTGACGCACTGACACTGGATTCTCTGCTCCGGGATTCTCTATCTGGAAGCCATGTTTAGTTTACCTATAATTGGAGTTGTTTGAATGTCTACAAATTCATGTTTTTCTCTTAAATTCTGTATCTCAAAATATTTGCTCAGGATTTCATGAAAATAGCACCGTACCTTACAGTAAGTGCGACTTTTTCACCAGATAACCATTAAACTTTTACCACGTTCACCAGAATAGCAACATATGACCCAATGCCATTTGCTTCTGTGTTGGAATTTGCAATGCACATAGAGTTTTAAAGCTTGATGAATTTTGCCCTTTTTGCGATTTTTCCCACAAACAAATATCATTAAATTTCATGTGATTTGCTAAAGTTTGTCAATAAATAAATAAAATCGCACGTCTCTACCCATGAGGACAACAACCTGAGCCAAAGTACTCCAAAGTGCTGGAAATTCTCTGCATGACACTCCCCTAGTGGCAAGACCATACTGATTGGTGATTAATAACCGTCCTCATGTATCTCCCCCTGCAACACACAGAACAGACTATCACTGCATGTTACAGACCCAGAGGGAGACAATTTTATGCATGTCTCCACTCCCTCTCCCTCTCCATTTGCCGCTCCGCCATACACCTATTAAGAAAAATTGGGTCCCATTCCTTTTGTGACACATGAATATAAGGTCGGAAGAAATGAAGTATTTCCTCATAATGTTTTATTCGGTCTCCATGGTGACTCTCCCCTCTGGAAGGCCAAGTTATTTCAGGTTGTTGACAGGATGATTTGTTACAGAATTTAGAAAAATGTTATACTCTCCATGTTTTGACTGAAACAGCTCATTTTTAGCTTTTGCTTCTGTCCCTGTTTGGATACACAAAACAAGTACTGTGTACCCTTCGCGGCTTCAGAAAAAAGCATAACGTTTCCATACAGAAAGATTTACTTTATTCAAACCAAACACAAATGAGATGTAATATAACTGGTTGAAGAACCTTCTTTAATAATCAGACCACGGGCCTTATTCACTTTGCAATCTCTTTAGGAATACTGGGGAGGTTTACTTGCACCTGTGGTTTGGTTTTGCTTCAAAAAATGTTGTTTTGGGTTTTGGTTCTGGTTTTGGATTATGAGGAAATTATGAATTTGATGAAAAAAGCATAACGTTACGTCTTTAGAATTGATTGTACCTCCTATTTAGGTATGTGTTATTTACTATTTACAGTATTTTACAATTATAATGTTAGTAAAAATAATGTGGTTTTATGGATTATGGTTCATCTTGACCATCATCATTATCAGCAATGTTGTGACATAATATAAACTCATCCCCACTGGAATCGACCGCAACATTTGATGGTATTTATTATACATGCTGTAGTTAATTTTAATGAATACCAGCTAATAAACCATTTTTGCCAGTAGCCTTCTGCGACATTCCCTTAAAATACTGCTAGTGGTGCTAAATATTCTTTCAGGGCAGACACTGGAAGGTGGGCAGCTTAAAAAAAACTACTGTAAAGTCATTCTATAGGAAGGGCTCCAAAAAGTTCGAGTATCAGGGCCGCCAACAGGGAGGGAGAGCCGAGACAAGTGTCCCAGGCCCGGTGGCTGTGAGCGTCCGGCAGGCTGTGAGGGCCTGGAAGTTGGGCCCAGCGAGAGGTCAGGGAGTCTATTTAGACTCCGATTCAATAGCTGAAGAGTCACACACTTTAGAATCTGAATTTGAAAAATTAGAAAAACTTTTTGTTAAAGATATTAAGAAATTTTGGGATTACACTTTTTTAGAACAGTACATAATAAGTGGTAGAGTCCCAAGAGGCTTAAGAATCAAGAAACACCCATCCATGGATTTGGAGGATGAGGTGTTTATTGATAAATGGTACAATCTGCTGGAAGGATGTTCAAGAGATCTAATCAATCTCATAATTGAACAGCAGAAAAATCATGTTCTGCAGATTGATATTGAAATCAATGAAATTGAATCAAGGATTGGGAATCTGAGCCAAACAAATTTGTTCAGAGAAAAAGATACCAATCTGCAGAACAAATTAGACAAGATCAGAAAGGAGACCATCACTAAGAAAGTTAAAAAATTTCTTAGAGATGAAGAAGATTATAAAGATGGGCCTCCGAGAAAACCTGATCTTGACGAAAGGGACAGTGCCAAAGAGATTTTAATAATTGAAGCGAAGTTCCCCACAAAAACCCATGAAAAACCCCAAAATAAAAAATCATTCTCTAAGAGGGATAAATCAAGGGAAAGGAAAAAACCTTTTAAAAATACAAAAGAGGCACAAACTAAATATAGACAAAGTCCAAAACAGGAGAATTGGAGAAACAAAAAAAGTAGAACTCCTATTAAACCAGAGAATACTCCTAATAAGTCAAACATAAAGATCAATGTTAAAAAAACTCCCAAACGGACTATAAGTATAGACTTTGATTCTGAAATAGAAATAGTGACTAACAACAGAAAAGAACAAAGGGAAGTCCAAAAAGAAAAACTGTTTACCAAAAATGGCCCTAAAAATGAAAATCAAAAGGATTTTTTAGGGGAGGGGGGGTCCACTTCTTTTCAGGGAGCAAACAAATATGCTCCACTGGCAAGGAGGGATCCCTCGTCAGAAAGGAAGAGAACAAGAGTAGAAGAAAACGGGGAAGAAGAAAAAAAGAAATATCTCAAAAAAAGCAAGAGATAGGGAACAACATCTTCAACCTTAGTTCAAAAGTACTTACTGAACCAGAAAAATCATTAATGGCAAAGGGACTGAAATATGCCCCAACTGTAGGTCCCAGTAATTTTGGCCTGTTTGTGGATGCACAAAGGTTCCTTAGAAAACTCACTATAAAAAGGTTTTTTAGAACAAAAGAAGTAGAGCAGAGAACATCCGACAATTTGAAAAAAGATTCTACAGAGAATTGCTCAACTAATATGTCTATAGGAACACCTACTTTAGTCCATTCCGGTTTGAAATTACCTTCTGTGTTTTACCCTAAATTTGCAAAGGGTAACAACTTAGAGGTATTCTCGAATCTGATACAAAAAGATTTTGAAAAATTGGTAGAATCAGGAAAAATGTTTGAAAATAATCTAACAAATTCTGAGAGAACAGCTTTAAAAACTTTACAGGAAGATACATCTGTAGTGATAAAACAAGCTGATAAGGGGGGCGGTATAGCTATCCTAAATAGAAAAGACTATATTGCTGAGTCCAATAGGATTCTGGGAGATAGCCATACCTATTTACCTTTAAAAAAAGATCCAACGGCAGATTTCTTAAAAGATCTAAAAATTCTGCTAGATAAAGGAAAAATGGAAGAAGTAATAAACAATGAAGAATATAATTTCCTGTATAGAGATAACCCCGTTAAACCTATATTTTATTACCTTCCAAAACTACACAAAAGTATCACTAACCCCCCAGGAAGGCCCATTATTGCAGGCATAGACTCTCTAACGTCCCATCTATCCGCCTACATAGACGTCTACTTACAAAAATATGTAAAAGAACTTCCCTCCTACCTTAAAGATACTACTGACATCTTGCGTATCTTGGACAATCAAGTCTGGGAAAAGGGATGGTATTTAGTGACGTGCGATGTCACCTCACTATATACCTGTATAAACCACCGAGATGGACACGAGGCAGTTGACAGAGCATTAGCCAAAGATCTAGAGATGCCAAATGAACAGGCTAACTTTATTCTTGATGGTATCAAATTTATATTAGAGCACAACTACTTCTTGTTCGAGGGTACATATTATCTACAGAAATGTGGTACCGCCATGGGCACGAAATTTGCACCCAGCTACGCAAATCTCCTGATGGGAGCATGGGAAGAAGACCATATATGGTCTGTTGCGGAGCTGGGTGAAAATTTGTGCCTGTGGCGAAGGTACATAGATGATATCATCTTTGTGTGGAAAGGTGACGAAAAGGGACTTATCCAGTTCACCCATTATCTGAATGATAATTTGCTAAATCTACATTTTACATGTGATTACAGTCAGGAAAAAGTGAACTTCCTTGACTTAGAAATTTACATTGAGGATGGTCTGATCAAAACCAAGACCTTTTTCAAGGGTGTTGATATTAATAACTATATATCTATGGATAGTTGTCATCATCCCAAATGGCTGCAAAATGTCCCATATGGGCAAATACGACGTATAAGGAGAAACTGCTCTGACGATCGCAGTTTCCATACCCAATCAGCTTTTTTAAAGAATAGATTTAAAGAAAAAAACTATAAAGATAAGGATATAAGAAATGCTTTAATAAAAGCTGAAAATCTAGACAGAAAAGATTTGTTGTGTGAAAAAAGTAAAAAACAGTTGAGTTCAAAAAATAACTTTGAATATTCATTTATTACAAACTATAATAGTCAATCAGAAAAAATCTCAAAAATTATTCATAAGTATTGGCATATCGTTAAAAATGATTCTGTACTGGGAGAGATTGTACCAGATAAACCAAATGTTATTTTTAAAAGAGCTAAAGCCTTAAAAGAAAAACTGGCACCTAGTGCTTTGCAAAAATTAAATCCTATTGCAAACAGGTGGTTAACACAAAATAAAGGCTTTTACGGTTGCACTACATGTACGGCCTGTAAACACAGGACGGATGATAAATTTAGTTTTATATCACACGTAACAGGAAAACGGTTTGGTATAAAACAACTTTTAACATGTAAAACGGATCATGTAGTATACCTTGTTTCTTGCCCATGTGGGCTACAATATGTGGGTCAAACTTCAAGAAAAGTACAAACACGTATACTTGAACATATTGGAAATATAAGACGAGGTATTACAACACACTTTCTGTCTAATCATTTTATTCAAAAGCATAACGGAGACACATCAGGTCTTAAGTTTACTGTATTAGAACAAGTGTTACCACACTGGAGAGGTGGGAACAGAATCATCTCTCTGAAAAAGAGAGAGAGTTTCTGGATTTTCACCCTAAAAACACTTGTTCCACTGGGACTTAATGTGGACTTCGAATTAAATGCTTTTCTATGAATGATGTACATTAATTATGAGTATAAGTTTGTATATACAAAAACTTACTAATAAAATGTACACTAAAGAGTAAAGAATTTGATAGATTATATATACTGTTATAAGTAACACTCATTGTGTCTTTCCTCTTCTTTTTCTTTCCCTTGGAGATACATCAATCGACGTTTTCATAATTAGAGAAATGTGTGGAGATTATTTTATTAATTCTATTGAGTTAGATGTGTTTTACCATTTGTTATATATTTTTAGTTCTGAGTAAAAATATGGTTTTTATTGTTATATATTGTATTAAAGAATAAATTGTATTTTAATATATCTGTATAAAATTCTGATGAGATCTGTTATAGCGGTGAGTGTAAATGATTTACCCAACTAATTAGACCATCATACGTGGTGACCTATGGGGAGAAAGGTCACTTTAATTGGGAAGGGTATATATAGTATCCTCCCATGGGTCTACGTCACTCCTGACGAAGCCGTCCACCCTATACGGCGAAACGCGTAGAGCGTAACCCTCAACGTGCCATCCTGAGGGAGACAGTCTCCAGCTGATGTTCCGTTGGCGCCAACTGTTCCGTGAAACCCGGAAGTGACGTATCGGCATCCAGTCTGCAGTACAGGAGATACCGGTGGAGAAGTCAGACGTGCAGGAGGTCCACGAGGTCGCGACTCGGCGTTCCATCTTTAAACCTGTTACCCACGCCTGTTTGAATCTGGTATCTTGTAAGCCTTGAATTTTACCATTTCCGGATAAATTTGATTTGGCTTTTTTATTCTTGGCTCTGTTGTCTCTCTTCTGGGATATTATTCTCCCTAATTTTATGCTGTTTATGGACTATATTCCTTAATCCAGCACTCTGTTGCTCCTTGGAGCCCTACCGTTCATATGTTGCTTTATATACAGTATACACTATGGTAGTTTGTATGTATTTTTTCAGATATTGACGCTCCCCTGGTTCCGTTCCATCCAACTTCTATGTCCGGCTGCTGAGCCTCTGATTGCCGCCGGACCCTAGCTCTCCCCAATCAGGTAGGTTAAGCTGCAGGTGTATTTGTTGTAAACCTTGGTTAAAGCATGGTGACACTTTTTTAAATAGGTTTGAAGCAGGCGGTCTCCGGAGCTGATCCGCATTAATTTCAGCTCCGGGGAACCTCTGCTTCCCGGGATACATACTCCATTGGGGGTGCTGGTAGCAGCTCAGAATGGGCTATGTGGGGCTACCAAATGGGCCAATAGGAAGCCATGACATCATATGTTGCGGCTTCCTATTGGCCAACGTGACGGGACATTTAAACTGGGCAGCGATACCAGCACCTAATGGAGGTAAATATCCCGGGAAGGAGGAGTTTCCCAGAGCTGAAATCAATGCAGTTCAGCTCCACAGACCACCAGCTTCTAACCTGGGGGGGGCAACATGTGTTATTAGGAGAAGGTGCTCCTTTAAGTAATATCTTCACATACTGTACCACTGCTACGGCATTTCCGTCTATCTGCATGGCACATCCTTCTGGCATAAGGAAAGGGCATTAATTCTCCCGTAATCCATCAACAAAGATCTTGCTTCTCAGGGTTCACTAAATGGCTGTCTTTTAGTTTCAAGCAACAATACTACTTCCCAACTCTTGTTTTATTATTAGTATTTTTATATGTAAAGCATGTGACAATGAATCATTCGGCATTCTTAACTAAACTGGCAATCGTTTGGTGCTCCTGTTAAATCTGTCAAAATCCTGATTGTATGCCTAACATAATGGCGGCATTAGTCAGTCTAACTCAGCAGCTACAACGTGTCCTTATATTACAAAGGTAACATTATCTATTTTTACAGTTTACAGCTGAAACTGCTGGGAATATTTACAACAAATTATACCAAGCAGGAAAGTGTTGCAAACATCTTGCACTGCTTGGGAGGTGGGTTAAAACCGGCTATAGAAATGAAAGCATGCTTTAAAACCAAGTAAAAATGTCATAAAGAGTTGAATAAAAACAACGAAAAACTATTATTATAAGATTTCACATGTTTAGCTGCTTTCAATCAATCTTTCTTAGGCTGCGTCCATAGGACTGCAGCCGTGCGGAGGCGCGCGGAGGCTGAGGGAAAGCGGGTGCTTTCCGGGGCCTTGGTCCGCGCGCCGTCCGGGGGCGTGTCGGGGGGGGGGGGGCTGTGATGTCACGGCGCTGATTCACCCTCATTGGGCGAACCGCTCACGTGACCGGCCCTGCGCTCCCGTGAGCGCGAAAATCTATCTTTTGAATAAGATCTACGCTTCCGCACGCTTGCGGAAGCGTGCGCGAGCCCCTGCTATAGCCGCTCTCATTGCGGCTGCAGGGGCTCACTGAGAAGCGTCAGCACGCCTCAGCACGGGTCAGCGCCTAAGCGCTGACCCTGGATGCAGCCTTAGTGTAACTCAGCAGCTACAATGTATTCTTATATTACTAATGTAACATTATCCATTGTTACAGTTTACAGCTCAAACTCCTAGGAATATTGGCAACAAATGATCACAAGCAGGAAAGTGTTACAAAGATCTTGCACTGCTGGGGAAGTGTGCTAAAACCTGCTACAGAAATCAAAGGATGCTACTTATATTAAACCCCATTAAAATGGCATTAAGAGCTGCATTAAAAAAAAAAGTAGTAACTATTATCTAATACTACAGAACTGATTTATGTATAAAAAAAAACACAAGTAGGATATTGCTTGGATTGCTTCTTTAAAGCATACAGTACAATTATGGCAACAAATCATTATTTCCCAGATGAATAAATCACAGCCACATTTTATAATCCTTAAATAGCCCACAACACATATCTTCAGTGGTCCGGCATTAAAGTGACTTACGAGCTGCAGTAGTTTGCACAAAAAAAGTTTGCTAAAAGGTGACATCAACAGAAAATGTGTGTTTTAATATAGAGTATAACAAATTGCATTTTTAGAGCTGGTTGAAATGTAATAGGTTTCACACCAGATAATTGCTACATGAGTTACCTTTTTATTTGAAACAAAGTCCTAGTAGCATTGGGCTCCAAATGTAATATATCTCCGATTTTAGGAAACCTTATTGAGGAGGGCGAAAGGGAATGACAACTGCATCAAATTATTGCTAATAATTTTTAATGTCACACACTAATGGAAAATAGTATGCCCAATATGTAATACTTTTAATGCAGGCGCGGCGGGCAATGCATTATAAATCATTGTCCTGCATCATCGATTAGATACCCAATTATTTAAATAATTTTTCTGTATTAACACTTTTTTTGTTAGTATCTCTTCAAGTTTTAATAATATAATTTTTTCTTATATAGAGCTAAGTGTACAAAGTGCTGTACATAGAATTATGCTAAAACATTGCGTACCTGAAGCGCTTACAAGGTACTTGAAAAAAAAAAAACTTTCCCAAGATTGGCTGATATATTATTACCATAAAATACATTTCGAGACCTGTTATTTAACTTCGGAAGTTCTGGCCTGCAATGCTTTGAGAGCAAATTGTATATACTGTACTGTGGTTTTATGGGAAATATTGATTATTAATGTGACTTGTCTCTAATAATACAATACTTTTAAGTATCTAAAGGAGGAAGCTCCTTCTTGCTGAACATTGCTCTAGTTACCCTTTCTCATCTGCTCTTTAAAAACCAACGTATAAGTTGTCTCAGAAATTATTTCAGTGTTGGGTTGTTTGCTGAAGTCTCCCAGCTGCAAAACTGGAGAAAAACCAGTGTCAAAATAGCATTTATCAAACAAACTGAGTTCCTTTCAAATCATTCTGGGCTAAATCTGCCGAGCTCCATTAATTCAGATCATAACATGCTACACCCTCATAACATGGGACACCCTCACAACATGCCACACCCACATAACATGCTACACCCGCACAACATGGCACACCCTCATAACATGCCAAACCCACATAACATGCTACACCCGCACAACATGGCACACCTTCATAACATGGCACACCCTCACAATATGGCACACCCTCATAACATGCCACACCCACATAACATGGCATACCCTGGTAACATTGTACACCCACATAACATGCTACACCCTCACAACATGGCACAACCTCACAACATGGCACACCCTCATAACATGGCACACCCTCACAACATGGCACACCCTCACAACATGGCACACCCTCATAGCATGCTAAACCCACATAACATGGCACACCCTTATAACATGACACATCCTCATAACATGGCACACCCTCATAAAATGGCACACCCTCACAACATGGGACATCCTCATAACATGGCACACCCACATAACACCCACATAACATGGCACACCATGGTAAAATGGCACATCCTCATAACATGGTACATCATCACAACATGGCACACCCTCATAAAATGGCACACCCTCACAACATGGGACATCCTCATAACATGACACTCCCACATAACATGGCACACCCTTATAAGATGACACATCCTCATAACATGGCACACCCTCATAAAATGGCACACCCTCACAACATGGGACATCCTCATAACATGGCACACCCACATAACACCCACATAACATGGCACACCATGGTAAAATGGCACATCCTTATAACATGGTACATCATCACAACATGGCACACCCTCATAAAATGGCACACCCTCACAACATGGGACATCCTCATAACATGACACTCCCACATAACATGGCACACCCTGGTAAAATGGTATATCCTCATAACATGGCACACCCTGGTAACATGGCACATCCTCATAACATGGTACACCCTCATAACATGGCACACCCTCACAACATGCCACACCCTCATAACATGGCACACCCTCATAACATGGCACACCCTCTTAAAATGGCACACCCTCATAAAATGGCACACCCTCACAACATGCCACACCCTCACAACATGCCACACCCTCACAACATGCCACACCCTCATAACATGCCACACCCACATAACCTGGCACACCCTGGTAACATTGTACACCCTCATAACATAGGACACCAGAAAGAATGGAGTCAGATCACCCAAAGAGCTCCAGCTTTCTCTGTAAGACTGAAGAATGTCTCCTCCCAGGCTGACCTGTGGGAGTAGGACCTTGTAAATAATCTAAATCTATACTAGCTGAACGTTTACAGTGTGATTAGGATCCAACGCACAAATTATTGAGGTCATACTCCATAAATATGGAGAATATGGGAATCGAAGCCAAGGACTGGATCATTCCCACACTGTGAAACTGGAGTTATTTCGCAGAGTTGTATCATATGTTCACAATTGTAACATAAATCCTACATGAAGTTTCATAAATATAAAGCTTCTAACCACGTGTAATGTGTTATCCTCTAAACAAATTCTCATGCCACTAAATTGAATATGTGTCTCAAAAATATATTGATAATTAATCTGCAATATTTTGCTGAATCTAAAATATTTTGCTATATATATATATATATACACACACACATACATACAAGGCTCTTTCAAATACCAATGCGAGAGGATTGTCGATGTTTGCTGATTTGCTAACTGTTTTATAAATGTAATATCTTGCTTCCTTACTTTTATATTTTTTCCTTAAATACATGGACATCTTGAATTTCAAATGTCGTGTCATAAATATACTCTTCATTACATATATTTCTTACCTGTACATAGGGCCATCTGAAAACTACCCTTTGCTGCAACACCTTACACAGATATAGGACAATTTGTGACTTACCTGAAGAGGAAACATTATTTCTGCATGTGTCTGTTATGCAGCCCGATTCACCTGCCCCCCTACCTGATACCCCACCAGCTGCAGCATCTATGGCATGCCACCTGCAGCACATAATGAAGCATCTTCCCAGACTATACCACAACGACTAAGGGAGGCAATTGATGATGCAATCATCACATACCAGCAGAAGATGCTGTGGGTACACCAGGTGGGTTATCAGCTGGAGATGTCACAACAGAGAAGGTATCCCACTGGGTAGGTAGTGTAGGCTTTGCCGTCACATACTGTAAAGCAGTTGGCTTTTAGGCCCCCCTCACAGGTGACATTATCGCTGACACTCAACAGTAGCTCTCTTCTCAATCACAGGAGACCCATTTTCCACGGTTGCAGAGTCAGATCAGAGACATGGCTTAATACACCAAATGGGGAGTAAAAGGGCAATGCAGTCATAATGTGGTTGGCAATTACTATGTTACCTGGCAAATGAGCATTGATTTCAATGTTGTGTACAATGCAACAAGCAATGAGGCTATGAATAACTTTGTCAGGGCTGTACTGTAGCACATCACCAGATTTATCTGAACACCTGCAGTGACTTTTCAACACTGCACATGTCTGCTCTATTACAGGACATGTAGATATATGTGCCTCATTCTATCTTCATTCTGCTGGATTCTGAGGAACAGCAAAGAGGGTTAGATGCAAAGTACGGCATTTATATCCAGCGTCACTTGCGGAAATAGAAATAAAACAGAAAGGTACAGAAATGTACTAATCATTTTAAGCACGTTCAGGTTACTAGAAAGGTTAATACACTTTGCCTCACCTTTGCTCACATGTAAATGAAAGGGAGTTAGGGTGTGAAAGTTTAGAATTGAATGTGTGCTGAGGTCTTCAATCATTTTTTGCACAGCCACTCATCTCCACAGAAAAGAGTGTACGGTGAAATGAACACAGTATTTTCACCAGATCAGGAAAAGCATGGTTCCTTCTAGTGACTAGCTTCAAATGTGGTCGTAACCTTTCATATGGAGCCATGAATGAAGCTGTGTTCAAGTGAAAGCAGCCTATCACCTTCTCTCTAAGGCCCCGAAAAGTATGCCGGGACATAAATGCTCTGGCCCACATATGAGCCACTATCCTTTCATATCCAACTTCTACACCAACTCCAAATCCCATCTCCATCTCAACCACATTCTGTCTTCCATTTTGCCTACAAATATGGCTGCTACAGGACTTTTACCAATAAATTGGTAATTATCCCCTAACTGGATGACCTAATGGCAGTAAACATTGTGGAGAAGCTTAGCTTGGATGGAGTAAATGCAGTTTCATTTACATTCATTCCTTACTTTCCAATCTGTGTAGTCTCTCCAATGTTACTACCTAATCTCGCTAACATTAAAGAGGTTCAATTTCTGGTGTCAGCTCCTTGTGACCGTGGGCAAGTCACTTTATCTCCCTGTGCCTCAGGCACCAAACACATGCTCTACGGGGCAGGAACGTATCTGTAAAAATCCTATGTGCTGCGTACCATGCTCTATACTGCAATTGTGAAGTGCTTTTAGTCCCATTGGGAGAAAAGCGCTATATGAAATAAAGTTAGTATTATTATGTACATTAGTAGTACTAAAACATAGTAGCTCCTACTGTATCTTTATATGACCTCCATAACCCCATGCCCTGAATAGCACTGGGGGAATGGGTACTTTGATTCGATGTTCTTTTATATTGGTACCTGCTCTGCCACGTTCTAGAAAGTGCCTGGGCTGACAGGACTGCTAGTTTAAGAATCATTGGGATGTTTTGGTCTTCCTAAATTCCTGATGGCTGGATTGTGTCAGATTCCATCTATAACATCACTAATATTAGATAAAATCACTGTCTGATTCAATCAGGCACCTCTACAACACTGTATGTTCGGATTAGATAATGCACACTTGTTTGCTAATGTCATACACGATGGATTGTACTTGGAAAGCGATGCAGAGTATTAAATGCATCTAAGTGGAAAATGTGTAGATAGGAGTAGTAGACCACACATGAGCATCACAACACAGAAATATAATATATCCCCAATTTAATATATTGTAGTCAAAGAACAACAAAGGGGTTATAATATGTCATTTTAAATAATTTTCTGTGCGATACACACTATTGGATTGCACAAAGAGATTTGACCATGTTGCAGTTTAAAGTTACAGAACATACTTTTAAATAAGTAGGAACATAAAGATATGTAGAATTGTATGATGTCTAATGTATACATCACACGCTCAGTCTAATGTAGAAACTCACCAACAGAGCTACCTACAGGAGGTGGCATTGCTACTGTGAAGGTGCATTATTTATACAGTTGTATAGTATCTCAGTAACGTTTATTAATAAGAGGTTACAGAGAGGTGGGGCTCACATATAGTTGCCCTTGTCCTTTAGCCCTGAGTGTGTGTATTCCTAATACTGTAAGTCACTGCATTGGCTTCCTCCACATGAAATGTCGCAGCACGGTTTGAAAATGCCTTGTTTTGGTTATTTGAACATAGGAAACTATTTCTCTCCCCACTTCTATGCTTCACAAATAAAAGAAATGACTTCCCGCTGCCTTTTCCAAGCCAACAGCACGTTAAACATGAGCTCAGCCAAACTGAAACACTTATCATTCATCTTAGCAACAAACAGAAATGGTACTCCATAAGCTGCTGCGTGTGCTGTCAGGAAGTATTGCTATAAAGCATGTTTGTATCATGTGGGTGGGAAATACTGCATGTTTGTGAGTAATAGTCTGTATGGATTTATCAAGCAAAGAGGGGAGAGTAGCCTTGTTGGTCCTTTCTTCTTTGTAGTAACAAAGGAGGGAGAAGGAGTAGGGGTAAGATACATTTTATTGGATCAACAAGTAGATGATATGTTAGAAGCTTTCCGACCTCTCACTGACGTTCATCGATTATGGCAGAAATACGGATTGTTAGCTTTGCATGGACTTAAACTTTGAAAAATACATTTTTGAGATATTTGGCTGACTCTTTCTTATGGTCTTAGAGTTTTTCCCATACTGTTTGGGTTTGAACACACAAGCGCAGCGATTCATTTCACGCTCTTGAAGTTGCCTCCAATTCATTATGGGGATAATCATGTTAACATGCAGTTAATGAGGCAGTGACATCCCTGCACTTAAAGGGAAGTTAATGTATTGTTAAGAGTGCATTACAATACTCGTCACCGTATTCACTAGGGAATTCAGGCTCGTTCTTGGTCTGGTCGCTCCAAATCCATATTCCTGAACTGAAAGGAGCAATTCATACACTTTTATTTAATTATAATTTTTTTTTAACATAGGTTTGAAGCAGGGGGTCTCCAGAGCTGAACCCCATTAATTTCACCCCCGGGGACCCCCTGCTTCCCAAGATACAGACCTTCAAAGGGGGTTCCGGTATCTCCGCAAAGTTTAAAGCTCCCGTATCACGCGGGCCAATAGGAAGCCGAACCTGATAATGTCCCTGCTTCCTATTGGCCCGCAGGACGCGGGAGCATCGAAACCCCGTCATTACGTGAACCCTGCAGAGCGGCTGCAGGCACCCCCTATGGAAGTCTGTATCTCAGGAAGCAGCGAGCCCCCAGAGCTGAAATGAATGGGGATCAGCTCTGGAGTCCCCCTGCTTCAACCCTATGTTAACAAATAACATTTTAAATAAATCAATTGAGTAGTATTGGATAATAATTACTGCGTTTAAAAAATAGATATTTTCAATCCTTATGCCCTTTTGAATTATGTTTAATGTATTAAGCTTCCTTGGGTTGCTAGAGTAACCATTTAGTAAGCCACACAACTTCCTCTTTTGAACTAGGCAGCCATATTGTATGGATAGAGAAGAGGGGGGGGGGGTCACGATGACTGCTGCTCTGGTGGAGAAAGTTGTCAGGAACTCACCAACTAAGGTATAAAAATAGTATTTATTAACCTACATAAAAAATGCATAAGGAAAAGAACAAGACTCCTCTTCCCACGCGTTTCACACCCACTATGGCGTTTTTTTTTTTGGTACAGCCATGCCCTGGGAAGCAGAATCTTTGCTGATCGATCACGGGAGAACGGATATTAATACAATCACAAGCATTGCTACTTTCTCTGCGTTACCATGTGTATGGACTGCATGCTGTTAGAATTCTACACTGGAGGTGGCTGCACTTACGTCTCAGATAGCAAGACTTAATGCAGGGGTTCTCAACTCCAGTCCTCAAGACCCCCCGAGAAGTCAAGTTTTCAGGATATCCACTGACTAAGCGACCTGTGCTGAAGCATGGATATCCTTAAAACCTGACCTGTTGGCGGGGTCTTGAGGACTGGAGCTGAGAACCCCTGATTCAAGAGATTATTAATTAAAGGTCTCCAAAACAGGGGCAGAACAAGAGCAAAATAATTGCACCAGGTTTATCAAAGGAAAAATCCATTTGCTTTCAATGGAATTCCTTTTCTTTGATAAATATGATGCTGTTTTTTGCATTGCTTTTGCAGACTTTAGTAAGTTACCGCCTTAGTAACTAAAAATGTATAAACGTATCCAAATTCAATTTGCCTATGTTTCGCTCAAACTATCACAAAGGTGGAAAATTTGACAAGTTCACTAGAACTTTTTAATCAGACAAAAGTGGTTGAAATTGACAAGTGGAAGCAAAATTCAACATTTCAAATGAAATCTTCTAATTTCCCCAGAGAAATATTGAAATATGTGCTGCAGAGGAGAAGAGAGAGCGTGACAGTAAGAGAGCGAGCGAGAGGCATGGAGCGAGAGAGCAAGAGTGCCAGCGAGAGGGTTGGAGCGAGAGCTTATTTTTCTGGTATCTCAGGTGTGTTCCCAGGTATCTCTCCATGTGTGAGGAGGGATTTGGGAGGTGCATAAGTGCATGGGTACTATACGAAGTAGGATTCACCCTCGTCTCTCTCTGCGCTGTGATGTTTTTTACTTCGATGCTTCCTGGCAAATTAGATTTTCCGACACTTGACAAAACACTCGAAAAGTTTACACACTATTAGTGACAAAATCTGCAGGAATCAGCATGACATGACATAGTCACTATGGCTTTGTATGTGCATTTTATCTTTTTACAGGTATTTTCTACCTTTGCTGTTTTACATATCCTTTTTAACTTGAGTTTATTTCATCTTAGTTGATGAGCGAGCGAAGTGAAGACTTTGTGGCCACTTTGGGTGTTTGTCGGTCTGTCTGTGTTTTTGTTCATGTTTTCTCTCTCCGCAGGCCAAACGCCTGGTCGATTCTGATGAAGTTTTGAGGGCACCTTCATGCCATCCTAACTTAGATCTGCCAGAAGTTTCAACCAAATCGGTCCAGCCAACATCTTGGAATTAGTTTTTTTACTTTTTGAAGTGATAAAAAATAAAAATTCATGGTACATCTCATCTACCGGATTCTTGATACGAAAGATTAAATGTGTTATTTTGCAACGTGTATTACATTTCCAGACAATTCGCTTAAATATTTAAGATGAATATAAATTGGTAACCAGAGTAACAAACAACACTGTTCATTCTAATAGGCACATCAATGCAGATGTATAGACATGCTCAGAGTAGTTTTCTAGATATGTATATACTTATATATTTTCTAATTCGGCCATTGTAATTCCCCCTTTTCTATTATTGTTATAAAAAATTTTTTTAAGTATTTCTTTCTATAATCTATTGAGATGAGAACTCTAAATGACATGATGTTCTCTCCTGCTTTCCCTTGTGAGAGAATAAGTTCTCTGCGTATATCAAGCAGCCTTCATCAGAGTGGAGAGAAGACAAGTGACTGGTGGCCTCTGTTGTTGCCTGAAGTGTTAACACTGAGCCTTATCCCTTACACACATGCAAGAATTTGTTCATGGGTGATGGGGGGGGGGGGTGGCGGTACTCGATGGCAGCTACGTTCTCAATGTGAGTCCTGACTGGAAGCCGTATTAATATAATCAATTGATTGTAGTAACACTAGGTCTACTCAAACATAGGGGAAAAAATGAAGGATGAGAAAATGTATTTAACTTATTGTGTTTCGTTGACAAGTGTAAGGCGATTTTTCCCGAATTCAGAATCTTGAAAACATTGACTATATCATTTATTTTCTTTCTAAAAGCTGCTGATTGGGTATAGAACTGGGCTTGTGATGTTTCGGATCACGCAGAACACTGACCATGCACACATAATGAATGTAATGTTTACTCGCTCATCCCACAACAAAATATAGCGTTTTCCTAGGTATATGCACATAATTATGCTGATTTTATTTTTTAAGGATACATTTAGAATGCAGCAGTTTCCTCTAGAGCAACAAAACTGTATATTTGTAAGGCCATAATAATACATAAAAACGTACACGCCGCCACGTGTAGCGGCACCGCACGGCGCCGAAACAAAAATTATACATACCCGCAAAGTGTTTATACCAAGCGCGACTGTCGCGCCGCTTGCTACTGCAATGCGGGCGACAGTGGAAGCGTTTGGCAAATTTGTTCTCTGGTTGCGGCAGCTGTCGAATCAAAAAATAGATTTCAGCCTGCAGCCGCGCGCGCATTAGCATGTGCACGTGTCACTCTGCGACATCGCTAATATGACGTCACAGATGCGCGCGCCCCCTGCAGTTCGGCTTTATAATTGCAGCCTAATTCAGTTAATAAAGATTCAGCAAGCACGACCTAATCATTGATGCACCTACTAAAAGTCCGTACTGTACATCCAAAGCTTGCAGAAAGCTTCTCTATTCTAACCAATCAAATCCCATGGTGCTGAGAAATAAACGTTGTTTATATTAAACATTCTCGTTTTCATGATATGGGTTGAGCCATGATTAGTTTAATGTTACAGTTCCAAAATAATTATCTGATGTGTAACACTAATGTTTGAGAAAAAAAAACAGCATCACTTTAACAGCATAAACTTAGTATATTTGTTTTTTTAGCATGTTCTTGTATAACGCTGCTAGTACTATGTGTACTCTTTACAGAGACATTTTGCAGGCACAGGTCCCTGCCCTGTGGAGCTTACTATCTATGTTTTTGGTGCCTGAGGCACAGAGAGATAATGTGACTTGCTCAAGGTCACAAGGAGCCGACACCGGGAACTGAACCAGGGTCCCCTGCTTCAAACTCAGTACCATAGTCTTTACTCACTGAGCCGATCCTTCTCCTTAGTATTAAAGTATTAGTATTAAAAAGTCACATTTAAAATTTCAATATAAGGGAGTTGCAGCAAAACTCCATGCAGCATTCATACAGTTCTAATTGTATCCATTATTCTATATGTAATGGTTTATATTCTTCCGCTATGATTAAATTAAAAGAGCACATTTCAATGACTTTGCAGAGAGGATATGCAATTTTTCTTTCATGTTTTATTACAACAATTACATGATTAATTAATTGAAGTAATGCACAGACTATATCAGGCAGAACAATACCGACCTGAACAAAATACATCTATTATGGTTTCTGGACATTTGAAGTAACTAAATTCATGAAGCATTTTAAACGTGTTGCAATTGCTATGTTATCAGTAACGAGGATAATACAAGGGACGTGTGTGTCGGAATTCTGGTTCGGGTTTTCACTTGAGGCAGGCAGCGGATGCACGGTGAAAATTACATTATATTTGCCTTTAGAATTCAGATGTCATTGATCTTTTCACTGCTAAATGAAACATGTCCAAACCTGGGCTGGTCTGCTGAGCAATGCATATTAGAAAGTTGAAAGAACTCACCCATTTAACTGTAGCACCAACACCTATGAGAAATGTTCCATATCTTTGGTTTGGGTCTGAATGTTATGCTATAAATCAGAGGTGGGCAAATCCAGTCCTCGGGGGCCAACAACAGGTCAGGTTTTCAGGATATCCCTGTTCAGCACAGGTGGCTCAGTCAGTCCCTGCTTCATACAGGTGGCTCAATCAGTGGCTCAGTCTTCAAATGATTGAGCCACCTGTGCTGAAGCAGGGATATTGTGTAAACCTGACCTGTTGGTGGCCCTTGAGGACTAGAGTTGCCCACCCTGTTGTAAATGTACCGATGACAGATAATAATGTCTATTTTTGCTAGATAAGTGTTCATTTTCATAACTTTTGCTCCAAAACGGTAATTAATGGAAATGTCCACACAAAGCATGTGATCAACATTATAAAGTTAATGGTTATTAAAAAAAATTCAATTAAAAAAAAACACAAAACAATGGGCATTGTTCTTGTCAAACAGGAACAGTACACAAAAGCTGTTTATTTCATGAAACTGATATAGTTGCCAGCTTCACACAATTTGTAATACTGTACATTTGTTGTCAATTGAAGTTTGTCAATTTCAGCTTCTTACATCTGATTTTTAGTTGGTTGACGACACCTCAGATCCTGAATTGAATTGATGCAGCCCAGTTCCATTATATCGCCACAAACTTTGATACATCCCAGTAAATTATTGATGCAACTTCTCCCTTAACTACTCCCTCCCTGCCAAAAAAAACTCCCCAAATTTCTAACTGACACAAGGGCAGCAAAACTGCAACACAACGCCTCTTATATGTTGGTGCAAGACGCATCAACATGGTTATATAGTGATTGCAGGAGTGATACAAAGGGCTCATAGTGAGGACATTACAGCAATCACCAATGTCAGCCTCAGACTGCTTATAATGCGTTGTGGATTATCTACAATGTGAGAAGAGGATTAACAAGATGTAGGGAAGGGAGAGGAGGGGAGGTAGGGAAGGGAGAGGAGGGGAGGTAGGGAAGGGGAGAGGAGGGGAGGTAGGGAAGGGAGAGGAGGGGAGGTAGGGGAGAGAGAGGAGGGGAGGTAGGGGAGGGAGAGGAGGGGAGGTAGGGGAGGGAGAGGAGGGGAGGTAGGGGAGGGAGAGGAGGGGAGGGAGAGGAGGGGAGGTAGGGGAGGGAGAGGAGGGGAGGTAGGGAGGGAGAGGAGGGGGACATGCTGCTAGCAGCGCACAAGAACCTGATGCAGTCACTACAGGAAATTGATTCTTTTTTTCTGTGTAAGTCCAGTGGTAAAGGGACTACAGCTGCAAGCATCTTGCCCGAGGCCCAGGGCTACTTTCCCTGGCCCCCCAAACCACCGCCTCTCTCTCTCCCACACCTCCGCCTCTCTCCACACCCGCACACCCCTGCTTCTCTCCCACACCCCCGCCTCTCTCTCACACCCCACACGACTGCCTCTCTCCCACACCCCCACATCCCTGCCTCTCTCTCCCACACCCCCACACCCATGCCCCTCTCTCTCCCACACCTCCGCCTCTCTCCCATACATCCGCCTCTCTCCCACACCCCGCCTCTCTCCCACACCCCCGCCTCTCTCCCATTCATCCGCCTCTCCACACCCAGCCTCTCTCCCAAACCCCACACCCCCGCCTCTCTCCCCCACACCCCCGCCTCTCTCTCATACCCGCCTCTCTCCCCCACACCCCTACCTCTCTCCCCCACACCCCTACCTCTCTCCCCCACACCCCTACCTCTCTCCCCACACCCCTACCTCTCTCTCACACCCCTGCCTCTCTCTCCCACATCACCGCCTCTCTCCCTACACCTTAGGCCTCTTCCAGGGTGAAGGGAAGAGAGGAGCGAGCGGGCTGGCGCTCATGAGCAGTGACGTCACCTGCATATAAGCAGGAGACCAATCTTGTCCTGCTATTGGAAATTTGCGACCGCGGGGGGGTGTCAGTGGGACGGGGGGCGTGTCAGTGAGACAGGGGACGTATCTATTGAAGTAATCATATGTCTATATATAAATAGATATATCTATCTATATATATATATATATCCCCTCTCTGTCCCCCTCCCTTACCCTCCCCCCCTCTCTCTCTCCCCCTGCTCTCTCTCCCCCTCCCTCTCTCTCCCCCTTTGCTTTCTCCCTGCCCCTCTCTCTTCCCTGCTCTCTCTCCCCCCTCTCTCTCTCCCCTCCTCTCTCCCCCATCTCTCTCTCCTCCCCATTGCTCTCTCCCCTGCTCTCCCCCGCCCCCCCCCCCCCCCCGCACCTCTCTCTCTCCCGCCCCTCCTGCGCTCTCTCCCTCTCGCGCTCTCTCCCTCCCGCCACCACCCTGTGCTCTCTCCTTTCCCCCCTTCTCTCCTATCCCCCCTTCTCTCCTTTCCCCTCCCTTCTCTCCTTTCCCCTCTCTCCCCCCCCATCCCCCTCACTTGCCCCACCACCACTCCGTTTGCCACCCCACCACTCCGTTTGCCCCCCCACGACTCCGTTTGCCCCCCACCACCACCACTTCGTGTTACTCCCCCCCCACACTCCACCACTTTGTTTTTACCCCCCCCCTCACCACCACCACTTCGTTTTACCCCCCTCACACCACCACTTTGTTTTACCCCCCCCTCACACCACCACTTAGTTTTACCCCCCCCGTTTCGTGTGTGTCCCCCCATTTCATGTATGTCCCCCCCCGTTTCGTGTCCCCCCCTCCCCGTTTCATGTTCCCCCCCCCCGTTTCATGTCCCCCCCCGTTTCATGTCCCCCCCCCTGTTTCGTGTGTCCCCCCCCCCGTTCATGTCCCCCCCCCACGTTTCGTTTCCCCCCCCCCCCCTGTTTCGTGTGTCCCCCCGTTTCGTGTCCCCCCCCCCGTTTCGTGTTCCCCCCCCGTTTCGTGTCAGTGGACAGCAAGCAATGCAATGCAATACAATACAAGCTCCCAATGCTTGTATTGCATTGGTTTTGCCTTGCTGTCCTCTGATTGGGTAAAGTAGGTCATGTGATCTGAAGTCAGAGCTGCAGATTCAAAAATTTGAAACTCTTGAAACTGAGCTCCGACTACAGCTCACGGGCACGCGCAGGAGGGAGCTCACGCAGGCCCACACACATGGTCTCAGTGTATCTCATCGTGGCGAGCGCCCGCACCAGCTCAGCGCCACCCTGGACGCAGCCTTAACCCCCCCTCCCCAAAAACCATAATAACCCCACACTCCTCCAATACACATAACACCCCCTCCCCAATACACACACACATACACCTTACTTTGCCGGGTCCTGCTGGCGCACGCAGACATTGGGACCCGACTTCTGGTTAGGGAACAACAGCTGGCACGCAGGAGTGGAGATTACACTGGAGGCCCTGGCCGCAGCAGGGGAGAGAGATGGAGTCTGGCAGCCAACAGAGGCCAGCCAGCCAACAGCCAGACGCGGATGTTGAATCCGACCTCTGGCCAGGCCCTCCACACCCGCCGGGACAGTTTTCCTGGCTATTCCCCCCCCCCCCCATCCCCATGAAATAAGTATTGATTGTAGATTTTTTGTTGCCGCGATCCCTTTCACCTAATATCTTAACGTTTTCATACATGTATTATTCCACTATATTCCACTATATTCTACTATATTCTACATTACAGGTAGTATTATGTATACTGCACAATGCTACTTGCAGTAGTAGAATATAACTGCCTGGGTGCTATCCTTAATTTATGAGTAGTGCAAGATATATACTAAATATTGGCCCAATAAATTACGATCTGCAATAATTCTGTTAGACAATAACAAGACATCTCTGCCCTTTAAAATTCTGCATTTGTTCAATGTATAACAATATATTCTGACATACAGTATACAAAAAGCTTTATGCTTTTAAGGTTTTTATTCATTTATATTATTCTTTTAATATGAAAAATGATAATTATTTTCTTTTGCAGAGATCGAATGAGCTGTAGTCTTTATTTCATTTCAGTCAGTGCCGTTTTAAAATTTAACGGTCTCCATAGATCAAATTTTATTTGCATAAGCCTCTGGGTAATCAACTTAAAATATTCATTATTCATTTTCGGTTCTCTTTTTTTTAATTATGTAAAGTGCTAAGCTGAACTTGAGTAGGTTATCATGTCTAAAATTGACTAGTGACTTGTGACAAGCAGCTGATGTAATGTAAATGAACTACGCTAATACAATCAGGTATTACAGAAACACGGGATACTATCTGGTAATTCAGTGTTATCTTCTGAACACTTAACTTGGCAGGAACATCCGTCTATTATCTAAACATGCAATCATTCTTATTATTCAATTATTTTTTATACTTCCTGCAACGTTATAAGAAATCATACAATGCATTATTTATATATAAAGTCTGTTTATGTATGCAATGCAGTACATAGAACAATAATACAGGTAAAATTAATATTTTTGTCCAAAGGACCTTATTTACTACACTTTTAGCTATAAAGAAGGCAAGTTATGGCAGCAAGAAAGTGTGTGTTCTCTGTCTAGAGCTAGCACAACATTCACTAGGGAATATATATACCTTGTAACTAGAGGTTGGTGAACTGGTCCAAATCCATTCCCCAACCAAAATGTATCTGGGGATTGGGCACTGAGAGACACTGTGGGCATCTGCTCTAGCTGTGTGAGCTAAACCAGCTGATGGGTAGTATCAATATCACATCCTACTTTTGAGCTGCTCACATACTGTATGTATCCAACCCAGCTGTTAACATATCTCACAGTTATCTCAGGTGTGCTCCTCAAGGAACATTAAACTGTCAACCCGGAAGTGGTCTGCTTTTAAAGTGAGCCAGGAGGAGAGAGCTGCAGCACTGTACTAAAGGTCGAGTGCTCATTTGGTGCTACATGACGGAAATGCACAAAGGTGGCTACGTTATAACAGGACAGGAACAACAATATTCACTGTGCCGTCGGCCAGGCAGCCAGACACACAGTGAATGAAAATATTTTATTTTAAAATAAATAAAACTCTACAAACTGCAGGAAGTGATAACACTGGCTTCCCACAGCACACGAAGTTTTATTTGGGTTGACAAGTCTAAGGCATCTTATGAGGAATGGGATATGGTGCCAGACCCAACAGGAGTACAGGCATACCCCACATTAACGTACGCAATGGGTCCAGAACATGTATGTAAAGCGAAAATGTACTTAAAGTGAATCAGTACCTTTCCCCCACTTATAGATGCTTTGGTACAGGTAGGGAGACGGTATTGCTGTTCAGGACGTGCTGACAGGCGCATGCGCGAGCTGCCATTTTCCTATTGGGCGAGCAGAATCAGCACGTCACTACTACGGTCGTCTGTAGGGCAGAATAAGTGTCCATACTCCCGAAGCAAGTGTACGGACACAGGAGTATGGTGCTATTGAAAATATGTCCTTACTCGCGAGTGTACTTAAAGTGAGTGTTCTTAAACCGGGGTATGCCTGTATACAAGTGTCCTGGGCCCTGTGGCTGCAGGGGGCCTCTAACAAACCACTCACACACTTGCTGTCACACTTTAAAGATGTTCACCAGTGTAGTACCACAGGGGTCAAATATATGGGTATCAAGCATATAACAACAAATGTTCGGGCTGGCAATAAAGATCTGCAAATTGCAAGAAGGGAGCAGTTCTGGATTTTCACCCTCAAAACAAAATACCCGGGGGGTTTAAATGATTATGTGGAACTAACTCCCTTTCTGAGGTAATTACATTTAAATTATGTATTTAGACAATCAGTGGTTATTATAAGGTTCTGTTTCTCTGTGAATTTATCTAGTTCTTTTTCTCCCCCCCCCCTTTTTTTATTAAGGGATTTTCCCTGTGACATTTTTATATTCTTCATTTTTTTCTAGGTTTTGTCCCCCTTCCCCCTCATTTTATGTTTTACGTTTTTAATGTGTTTTATTTGTTAAATGTGATTGCACTATGTTATATGTGTTGTTCATATTATTATATATGTTTTTTATTACACTTGACTATATGGGTCACCTGTTTCTGTTACCCTTTAAGGCTCACTTGTTCATAGTTTGTGACATCTCTTCGATTTAGTTTGAGTGTTCACACCCAATTTATAAGTGCCAATACATTATGTCTCTCTAATTTACAAATGCTTTGAGGACGTATGTAAGAGGGGAGTATTTTAAATTCAGCCACCCCTTAAACAACAAGCCTGATTGGCTGTCCAGTCATTGGGATAACCAATGACGAACTGATATAGACCTAATAAAGGACCCCAAACAGGTGCCCAGATATTGCCTGAAGAAGTATACTTTGGTATACGAAACGCGTCAAAAAAGCGACTAGTGTTGCTGCTGTTATCTACGTGATCGCTAGTATACACTCAAGTGTATCGATTTTGATTGTTTCCGATCGTATTTTACCACAACCAAAACGGGACCGGCATCCTAAGGACACTTGCAGAGGGCCTCAATCCCTGCGCATGCGCGCTACGCTTTCTACCACGCTCACACTCGTGGAGGACTGAGGAGCACAACGGAGACAGCCCCAGCGTGCGGGACTGATCTCTGAGGACTGAGACTGCCCCCTGCATACTGTATGTGATGCCCCACCATTGAAGTTATCGGTTGCGATCGGGGAATATTAAAGATTTTACTCATGTAAGTGGTTACTATTTTATTGTATTGGTAATACACTTTATATCTCTTATCTTGGTTCGCTTTTGTGTTTCTTCTTTCTTCTTATGCCTGTATACAAGTGTCCTGGGCCCTGTGGCTGCAGGGGGGCCGGGGGCAGCGGGGCGCTGGAAAAGTTGGATCTGGCCTGATCTGGCATTAAAAGCCATTGTGCAAAGTCGCACCTCTGCCACTATTTACTGTAAGTGCTACGGCTGACGCTTTTGTGGATGACTAAACATTTGAAACCAACTAAAACCTTCCAAACTCACTGCTCCTCCCTATATCCTTCAAACATTGCGAATAATAGGAATGAAACGGCCATTTGGGGGCAATTCTACTCTAAGTTTCATATTCTCCAATATGTACAGAAATATAATTTTGAGTAAATCTCCAAATGGTGGCCAATTTAAGAGACCACAAATCATATTAACTACATGTTTTAAAAGTGCCATTTTTATTTTATTTCTAAAGTACATAAAGTACAAAACCGCTCGGCAATAGAGCCACTGATCCTATAAATGGTAAGCAGACTAATGATGAGAGCAATTCCTTAATGAATTCTCCTTGGGGGGAAATTGCGGGACACACTGATAAGGAGTCTGGCTGCACCACAGAGATAAAAATATTTAGAAATTAAAGACATTAAAAAAAAAAAAAATCAGGTGAATGGAAGAAATGTGGAACAGGTTCATTAATCAAAAGTGAAGCAAGTGAGAGTTCTTCTTTAACCTGATTGGAAAGAAGAAGAAAATATTGCAACTCTAATCACAAACACTTATTGATCGGTATGTAATTTATAATGTCCAAAGAGTGATGAATCATGTTTTAATGCAAAAAAAAAAGCATTGGGCTGCTGAAATATCACAAGGTGTTAATCTAAACTTCCATGGCTTTTTTTAAAGGTGCAATCCCAGGTACTTTAATATATATTTTTGGGGTTAACGCAGCCATTTCACAGATTTCCTGGTGCTTTTTAAGGTTATTTTGTTCATTTTATTCTTATGATGTCGCCATCCAGAGATATCATGCTCCACAATTATAGACCGTTTGACCCCCGTAGTAGTCACTAGGATGCAGGTTGAGTGACAAATACTTATTTGAGAATGTCAATGATGATCAAAATGGAGGGGAGTGGGGGGGCAGGATGTTGTATATTTTTAGGGAGTATTCAATCAGAAGTGTAGCTAGACATTCACGGGCCCCCGGGCAAAAAATAAATTCAGGGCCCCATTAATATTAATACTGATTAGAATTTTTTCTCCCTCCCTGATCTTCCTATCTCAGGGGTGCGCAAAATGGGGCACGCGAGATTATCTGCGGGGGGTTGCGGGGTTTAAAGAGCCCCACGCGCTTCACTAAGGCACTTAAATTAAATGCCAGGGAAGCCGCAAAGACCTCTGTAAACTTCACTTACCTTGGTTCAGATTACTTCTGGGGACACGTCGCCATGGCAATGTGATGTCACGATGCCCAGAACCAAGGTAAGGGGGGGGGGGCCCTGGAGACAGGGACAGCCGGCAGGGGGTCGCAGGAGAAAAAGATTATGCTCCCCTGCTCAATCTCATCATCCCTCATCTCTCCCCATACACACACACACTTACCAACACAGACATACACACACACTTACCAACAGACACACGGAACTGGGAGATGTGGAGAGAAGCAGCTAAGGAGTGCTCTGCAGCGCCACCTCCTGCCTGAAGTGGTTAAGCAGGAAGAAAGCCCTACTCGCCTCTCCCTCCAGCTGTTCTGTAATCAACTCCGCACTCAACAGCCGGCATCCCTCCGCTCTCCTCCCCTCCCGCCAAGCCTGTCTCTATCTGAAGAGAGACAGATGGGTGGCCGACCGGGGGGCGAGAGCGGAACCCCCAAGAGCATGGGCCTCTGGGCTTTGCCCGGGCTATAGCTACGCCCCTGATTTCAATACTATATGCCTTTTCTTTTTTTCTGCTACGTGAATTGCTACTTTAAAGGCCACTGTGTATTTAGGGAATTTGGTAAACACAAGATAATATTGGGTCTTATTCATGGAGCAGCAGGAGCAATAACCTCATCCCCTGCGATAGGACTCGAGGTACATTGAACACCTATCAATTTCATTGCATATATTCCAACAGGTAACAGGTAGTAGCAGAGCTATGTTTTTAATATATAATCCGCAGATTCCTGTTGGAGGATTTTACACCGCGAACGGATTTTGTATGGGAAGCTCGGGAGATTCCGGGAAATGGATTTTGACAGTTTTGCCCATCTCCACTTTAGAAGCGGATTTGCGTGCTTTGCTATTCTGCCAGCCCTTATCGCGTGTCCAACACACGTCTAAAAGGCTTTTGTAGAAGCGTTTGTCAAAAAAGCTCCAACATGGATTTGCGCCCACAACTGCTACATGTACTTCTCGTAGCTCCGTTATGCAAACTGCATCTAATAACCTCGCATTGTTTTAACACCGCCTGAAGGGGGACGAGATTGGTATTGCGTGTTAGATCCAGAGCCTGAAATATGAGTTTGGCTGAGAGAGCAAACCCATTGTAACACCCTTTCCCCTATCCCTATGGAAACAGCGTTTATTACGGTACTAGTGCTACCTGTTAGGCATACAGAAGTCTGGGCATCCGCTCAGAAGGGAGTCTGAGGTGACTGTGTTTTATATATCTCTATGGTGCAGTGCCTCCACCTATGAGGATCCTGGTAACAGGATGACTCCTCATAGGAACTTGTATACCCTATGCAGGCCTGCCCAACTCGTAAAGTGGGAAGGGCCGAACTGCTCCAAGGAAAAAAAAAATTGGGCCGCACGGGTTAGAATCATCATCATCATCTCTCTCCTCCAGCACCTCTCATCATCATCATCATCATCATCATCCTCATATCTCCCCCAGTACCCCTCACTATCAATCTTTACGATACTCCCCATCTATCTCTCATACCCCCATCTCTCCCCTCACCCACACAGTACCCCCCTCCACATCAAACACACAATACCCCCCTCCACATCAAACACACAATACCCCCCTCCACATCAAACATACAATACCCCCCTTCAACATCCCCCCAGCCCATTCCATGTCAGCATCCCCCCCACAAGTCAGCATCCCCCCATGGTCTCTCTTCCCTCAATATGACACTCTCTCCCCCTCCCCTTAATGACACTCTCTCCCCTCCCCTCAATATGACACTCTCCCCCTCCCCTCAATATGACACTCTTTCCCCCTCCCCTCATATGACACTCTCCCCCCTCCCTCATATGACACCCTTTCCCCTTCCCCTCAATATGACACTCTTTCCCCTCTCCTCAATATGACACTCTCTCCACCCCTGCACCTTACATCACTCTCCCCCCCTGCACTTCACATCACCTCTCTCCCCCCCCTGCACCTCACATCACTTTCCCCCCCTGCCCCTCACATGTCAGCAGCCAAGCCCCCCCTCACGTCAGCAGCCCACCCCCCCTCACATGTCAGCAGCCCACCCCCCCTCACATGTCAGCAGCCCAACCCCCCTCACATGTCAGCAGCCCACCCCCCCCTCACATGTCAGCAGCCCCCCCTCACATGTCAGCAGCCCACCCCCCCTCACATGTCAGCAGCCCACCCCCCCTCACATGTCAGCAGCCCACCCCCCCACCAGCCCGTTTTTCACACCCAGCCCCCCACCAGCCTGTTTTTCACACCCACCCCCACACCAGCCTGTTTTTCACACCCACCCCCCACCAGACAGTTTTTCTCACACACACACACACACACACACACCACACACCACACACCCACACACATCACACACACCACACACACCACACACACACCACACACACCACACACACACCACACACCTCTCTTAGATCAGCTCAGCACATCCTCTCTCCCCGGTACTAAGCCCCGCCCCCGGCATGCTCTGACCTCCCCGGCATCCTGCTATTGAAGAAAAAAAAACACATGGCTGCCGCATTCTCCTCATGCTGCTGCTGCCCCCGCGCACCGCAAAACCTGGGGGCTGGGAGGGAGAGGGAGGGAGGGAGAGGGAGGGAGGGAGAGAGAGGGAGGGAGGGAGGAAGAGGGAGGGAGGGAGGGAGGAAGAGGGAGAGAGGGAGGGAGGGAGAGAGGGAGGGAGGGAGAGAGGGAGGGAGGGAGAGAGGGAGGGAGGGAGGGAGGGAGGGATGGAAGGGGAGGAAGGGATGAATCGCCACCATTTTTTTAAACTTTTTTTTTTTTTAATTTATTTAATTAACTGGTGCCCGGCCAGAGTCATCGCGGGCCGCACAGAGAGGCCAGGGGGCCGTATGTTGTGCAGGCCTGCCCTATGGTATACCCCAATAACACACTCACAACCAGGTATAATATAACCCCTTTACTGTGGTCCCACAGAAGGCATCAAATAATATGCACAATAAAATGCACAATAATAACAACAACAGGGGTAACAGTAATATCGTCCGGGGGTAGCAAGCCCCAATAGTACCTAGGGTGCTTGGGCACCTGTAACCCAGTGTCCAGCAAGCGTCCCCGCCCAAAGTGTGTGTGAGGGCAGCGCTACCCTCTCCCTTGCGTTGGTGCACAATAGGTCAATCACGCCACACTTCCAAGTGAAGACAAGAATAGCAGCAGGGTCCCACGGTGTGGGGGTCTCCAACAACAAGCCCCTCACGCCTTATGTCCGGATGCTGGCCGATAACACAGGCCACTGTGGAAGCCTCCCTCTGCATTCCGATCTGTTCCGCTGGGCTCCCTAGCTACCGAGAACAACTTGGTCATAGGGCCAACCCTGCACACGTCTCTACTGTGAGGTGAACTACCTGGGGCCTAGGGGCACGCTTTGGGCCTAGTCCAGGAGCTTGACAGGCTCCCCGACACTATCTTATGCCTCCCTGGCTCCGTATACTCTGACAATGTCACCTCTGTACCACGGGAAAAAATCCTGTCTCTCTCTGTCTCTTCCTTCCGGCCGCGCCAACCCCAAGATGGCCGCCGCATTACACATAACAGTCTAAAGGGCCATGCCAACCATAACATGGCCGACGCAACACTGCTTTTTCTCCTACCAACTGTGCTGTTTTCCCCCCAGGAGGTAAGAAGGGGGATCCCTGCTACACTATAAATCAGACTGTGGATGGAGTTAGAACCTCTGGTCATTCTACTTCTAAAGTAAGTACAATCTGGGTGGATTGGCTGTTAAACCGTGCGATTTGTCACTTTTTATAGAAGCGGTTTAGACGAAGCAATTATATTAGAGAATAGGTTTTTTTTCTCACATTTCATTCAACTCCTTCTGAACATGACAAACCGTGCGATGTGGCAATGACAAGTTCGGAGATACTAGAATAGGCCGCTCAGTGTCACTCTCATCTTACTCTTTTGGGTTATGTTACATTTTAACAAGTTGGTTTTTTTTTACCTTTAATGAAGAAACTTTTCTTTCTTTTTTTTTCTGCTGTAAAACTCTAAAGACATCTGTTTGTAATTTAAGATTTTTACAGCATGTATAAAAAGATTACCCTTTTCTCTCATAGGATGTCATATTTGTCGTTCATTGATCAAATTTGTATTATATGATTTCTAAGGAGAAAAGCAAACAAATGAATGAAAGATATTTACATAGCATGAAAAAGAAAATTGGGCAAGCAGAACCATGTTTAAAATCAATAATAGCACACAATTCTCACTTATTTATGTTGCCCCCTTTCCCGTGTGTCTAGGGTGACTATGTGTGGTGCGTACCTGTTGGGCTCACAGGAGGCCTGATCCTCTGCTGCAGGGAGCCTGGGGTGTACCTGATATGTGTGATGACGGTGCCTCCACCTGGGAGGGATCCAAGCACAAGTGGAACAAACAGTAGAGTAATGATATACACACAGTGTTATAACAGATTATCTTTACTGATACACTACTAATAACATATATATATATATATATCCCAGAATCCCTTGCTGCAGTGGAAGTGCTGTGTGCTGGGTGATAATGGGGAAAGGTGGGGTTGCTGACCTGTCTAAGACATGCAGATGAGCATACAGTAATATTTCCATTTGCTATATATATATATATATATATATATATATATATATATATATATATAAAATCAAAAATAAATAAACGATACCGTTCTGTGGCTAACGAAATGCTTTTATTTGTGCGAGCTTTCGAAAGCTCGCACAAATAAAAGCATTTCGTTAGCCACAGAACGGTATTGTTTATTTATTTTTTGATTATTGAAGCTCGGCTAACACGGTACTGATTCCTCTACATGTATATATATATATATATATATATATATATATATATATATATATATATATATATATATATATATACATACATACACAGGCCCCGCATGGCCGTGCCCACACAGTGCCTCACTGTCCACCTTATACACCCTGGTGCGGTTCCCCAAAAGTACTAAGGTGCCCTGGGCACCTAACCACCCGGTTTCAATGGAGCCATACCCAAACCAAAGTGTGCGATAGTGCTACCCACAGAATGTGTGTAAACATTGTGTGTGAACACTTGTTGGGCGTGATACCTGCCGGGGCTACAGCACCCGGGTAACGCCAACTGATACAGGACCAGTCTGATCCCACATCGTCATCTTCACGCCTCTGCGTGGGTGGACTCCCAGTGGAGTGTCCCACCTAAAGAGTCTCTACCTTGCGGTAGTGGTCTGGTCTCAGACCACAGGCTGCAAGTACTGCGCAGCATCTTGGCTGTATCCCTGACACTATAAGGCTAATGTGGAAAGAGTCCCTAGCTGAGTGGCCTTCCCTAACGCACCCACAAACTAATTGGGACTCGCGGGCCTACCTGGGGCCTAAAGTTGGCAAACTAGGCCTAGTCCAGGGAAGCACAGCTCCCTGGACACTACCTGCTCTGTTCTGCTCCCCCTTCCGACTGACTCGTAGTCCAGGCGCGCCAAATGTATCAATCCCTGGAGCAGGGTATTGCTGCAGCCCTATTGGTTCTGTGCCTGCACCTGACTAGCAGCCCTTGGGGCAGCTGGAAACTGTAGTTCCCTTCCGGAGCCTGTCCCTGTAATGGCCACCACAACTATGCCCCTATTGCACATGTTCCAGATTTCGCACATGCGCGAAGCACACAAAATTGCGGCGCCCTTACCGGTGTCCCACCGCGGAGCCTCTGGAGCACCGGAGTGCTCCCTGCACTGCTGGCTGCACCTCTCTGTCTCCCTAACTAACCGCCGGGTCTGCCTCTGTCTCCGGCGGCACCCACACTAGCCGCAGCTTCCCAGCCGTAGCGGAGGTATGTGGGGCAGCCAAAGGGGACCCAGGGGGAACCTGGCTATACATATAAGAATGTGACAATCTGTAGCTCCAATATACAAGGTTCAGTGTGGTATCTGGGACGCAGTCACCTCTATATGGTCACTGAATGGAGAGAATGTCTGGGAGTCCCTTCTCCCCTGGGTCCCGATCTGCAACCGACAAGCAGGTTACCGTTCGCATCCTCAGTTAGTTTCCGCCTTAGCGTCAGGGGACGAGGTTACTGCAAACAAAACACGTATGATTAATCAGTGGCGGTGACATTGGATGGTCAGCTGATGGACTCTAAGGTAGAAACTAACTGAGAAGACGTCAAATGGGACAGTGGATGCGAAAGGTAACCTGCTTGTCCGCTGTAGATTGGGACGCTGATGAGAAGAGACTCCCAGACTTTATCTCCATTCAGTAACCGTATAGTGGTGATGTGCCCCAGATACCACACTGAACCTTGTATATTGGAGCTATTGATTGTCACATTCTTATATGAAAGTGACAATTATGTACTATTATTGATTTTAAACATGGTCTTATACTATATTTTTCTGTTGTACCAATTTTCTTGTTCATTTTATGTGAGGATCCCCTTTGTGGGATCTGGAAGAGCAAAGAAACCCAAGCTCTGGGGACTGAGCTAACAACATACATGTGTATGGATTATTTCTTAATATATTTCTATATATATATATAGCTTTATTTGTACTGACCAGTACTCAGTACCGGCACCTCTGTTTCCCTGCTTGCTGAGGGGGTAGCCGTCACTGCACACAGCCAATCCCTCCCTGCCCCTGCCTGTTTCCCCGCCCCCCACATGTCTGAGCAGAGCAGCTCCAGATGGCACCAATGTGTATATATATATATATATATATATATTAGTTAGAAAAAGACTGCTAGGTGATAAAGGTGATAGATTTTAATTTAATACACATAGCTTTGTTACAAAAAAGGAGTTAATGCCCTTTAGTATTCCCCCTCTGAGTAAAAGGCTATCCCTGAAAGGAGAGCGACATCCCATCATCACTAATTTTAATCGTCATCTTCATCATCATCATCATCATACTGACCACAAGGCTAAGTCTGTGTCCATAGAGGGTGGAGCCACTCTCCTCTGCGCTGACGCTGATGCTCGTGTGCACAATCAGGAGCGATTGCATGAACAAGCAGACAAGCCAACGTCACTGGGCCAATAGCCCACGAAGCGCCGACGTCAACGTCACGGCGCCGTGACGTTGACGTTGCTTCGTCTGATTGGAGGTTTTCAGCCGACAGCGCGCTCAGAAACAGGTCCTGCTGTCGGCTGAAAATCCCTGCACCTCAGCGCGCCTGCGGATGCTCGTGGGAGCCCCCTCACAAGACATCCTCATTGTGAAAGACCGGGCTCATCGTGGACCATCCACACGGCTCAGCGCTGACTGTCCTTCTATGGACGCAGCCTTAGCTGGAAGAGATATGCTTGAGGGAGTTGAGAGAACAGTACATCTACCGCAGGATGGGGCAGAGTGGGGGAGAGAGGCAGGGGCGAGAGTGGTGAGGGTGCAGTAGGGTGCAGAGAGAGGTGGGGGTGTGGCAGAGGGAGACAGAGGTGGGGGTGTGGTGGAGGGAGAGTGAGGTGGGGTGTCATGTCGTGGGAGGGGAGAGAGGTGGGGGTGTGGCAGGGGAGAGATAGAGGTGGGGGTGTGGCAGGGGAGGGAGAGAGGTGGGGGTGTGGCAGGGGAGAAAGAGGTGGAGGGGGTGGTTAGGAGAGAGAAAGGTATGAGTGTGGATAGAGAGGTGCAGGTGTAACGGGAAAGAGAGAGGTGGGGGTGTGGCGGAGGAGAGAGAGGTGTTGGTGTGGAGAGAGAGAGGTGGGGGTGTGGTGGGGGAGAGAGAGGTGTTGGTGTGGAGAGAGAGAGGTGGGGGTGTGGTGGGGGAGTGAGAGGTGTGTGTGTGTGTGTGTGTGGAAAGAGTGAGGTGGGTGTGGCAGGGGAAAGAGAGAGGTGTTGCAGGGGAAAGAGAGGTGGGGGTGTGGCGGAGGAGAGGGAGAGAGGTATGGGTGTGGAGAGAGAGGGAGAGAGAGGTGGGGGTGTGGCAAAGGAGAGAGAGAGGTGTGGGTGTGGAAAGAGAAAGAGGGAGAGGTGGGGTGTGGCAGGGGAGAGAGAGGTGGGGGTGTGAGATGTGGGGGGGTGGCAAGGGAATGAGAGGAGGGGTTGTGGCAGGGTTGTGAGAGAGGTGGGGTG
Organism: Ascaphus truei; assembly: GCF_040206685.1. NCBI lineage: Eukaryota > Metazoa > Chordata > Amphibia > Anura > Ascaphidae > Ascaphus > Ascaphus truei. The sequence continues at coordinate 12,044,393 of NC_134490.1, read as the reverse complement.
TGGAGAGAGAGGGTGGGTGGCTGGGAGAGAGAGAGGTGGGGGTGTTGCAGGAGAGAGAGAGAGAGGTGGGGGTGTGGCAGGGGAGAGAGAGAGGTGTGGGTGTGGAAAGAGAAAGAGGGAGAGGTGGGGGTGTGGCAAGGGAATGAAAGGAGGGGTTGTGGCAGGGGTGTGAGAGAGGTGGGGGAGAGAGCGCCTGGGTGGCTGGGAGAGAGAGAGGTGGGGGTGTGGCAGGGGAGGGAGAGGTGGGAGTGTGGCACGGGAGAGAGAGGTGGGTGTGTGGCAGGGGAGAGAGACAGGTGTGGGTGTGGCACGGGAGAGAGAGCTGAGTTGTGGTAGGGGAGAGAGAGGTGTATGTGTGGCGGGGGAGAGAGAGAGGTGTGGGTGTAGTGGGGGAGAGCGGGACAGGGGAATGGCGGGTGTATGAGAGAAAGAAGGGGTTCTTGCAAGGCCTCCAACATTCTTTGCTATATTTTCTGAGGTTGAACAAAGACATATGTCCATCAAGTTCAACCTGTAGTAAATGTAATTGACTTTGATACACATCCTATATATGCATTATATTGATCCAGAGAAAAGGAAACAAAAAAAACAATAATTATGGATTAACATCCTTCCTATGTTTGGCATATCCATGTAGACATTTCCTTTCTATAAAGATGCATAAGCTTTTCCATTGTACTGTATCTGCCATCACATTGTACCTGCTTTTAATGTAAAGAACACTTTCCTTTGCTGTTAGTGAACTCCTCTTACCTTCAATCCCAATTGATAGCCTGTGACTGTGTCCTTCCTAATGTCTTTGGGATGAAAAGTTCCCTTAAAAGTTCCTTGTAGACTTCCGGTATGACGCCAGGGCTGTGAGGACGCACTGAGAGGAGCTCCGCTGGTCCGACGGGGGAGAGCCGCAGTAACCGCGCACCGACAGCCGGCAAAACACCTCCAAAATTTAAAGGGACAGGCTCCCCAACAAGCGGAGGCACCTGCATGGAGAAATACCTCTCCAAAACTACACAAATGGCCCCAAAACAGCAACAGCAGCGCCAGGACAAGGGAGAGAAAAGGAGAGAGACCCCTAAAATGGCCGACAGCCACGAGGCTCATGCAGGAGAATCAAGCCAGACCGGGGAAGCAGGCAACCAGGCACAAACAAGGTCAGAGCATGAAAGCATTGCTAAGGCTGTAGCAAGAGAAATTCTCCCACAATTAGACAAACAAATTGACCAAATAAAAAAATCCATAGATGAGCTGAAAAATGAACTGACAGCAAATACCTCAAGAGTGGAGGAGGCTGAAGCTAGAATCTGCAATGTGGGAGACAAAATGTCTGAAACGCACCAAGCAGTAGAAGAACTGAGAAAAACAAACTGCAAAAAGTAGATGACCTTGAAAATAGGTCCAGACGAAATAACATCAGCCTGAATCAGTAAAACAGTACCAACTGATAGAGTTCTGCGAAAAATGGATCCCAGAGCACCCTGGCCTCTCCGCAGACCATGCAATGAAGATTGAGAGGGCACACAGAATGGGTGCTGCAAGGCAAGTTCAAGACAATAAAACCTAGACCGATAATAGCAAAGATTCTCAATTTTAATGACAAAGTCAGAATTATTAAAGCCTTCAAGGAATTGGACCAATTGACATAGGAGACCAAGCGAATTATGATTTTCCAGGACTATTCGGCAACGGTCTCACAAAAGAGGAGGGAATTCAGCAGGGTTTGCACCACCCTATTCAAGCAAAAACGGAAATTTGCGCTGATATATCCGGCAACCCTAAGATTTTATACCGACACAGGAGTGAAAACCTTCACCTCCCATGACCAGGCGGAAAAGTATGTGGCAAAGATGACAGCAAGCAGGGACGCAGAGGAGGATCGAAACGCCGCAAGAGAGGATGAACGCTGAAGGAGATGTTTGCAGAGCCCAGAAGCCCATTTCGTCCGAAAGAGACTGAATTAAGACAGATGTCACTTTATTGCTTTATGGGTACATGTATATGTGTGAGTAGGATCGTGTATGAGCATGTGTAGGGGTGCTTGACAGTGCATAGGTATGCGTATGGATATACGAGTCTATATATGTACATGTGTACAGACGTTTATTTATACATGGGATCATACCCCACAGGGCTCCCGTGCCCTATAACTCTGTACCAACAGATCCATGTATGTATCTTGGACTTGATGTACAACATTGTTCAAACCATGAGGGGGGAGGCAGGAAAGGGAGAAAGGACAGGGGAGGGAGAGCAAAGGCTGCCTCAGATATATGAGCTGGGGGAAGAAGGGGAGGAGGGGAAGAGAAGAAGGAATTGGAGAAGGAGGGACAGGAGAGGGAGGGGGGAGGAATAAAGGGGAGGAGGTGAGGAAAAGGGAGAGAGGATGGGAAGGAGGCGAGGGAAAGGAAGGGGGGAGGGAGGGGAAGGGGAGGGGAAAGAGAGGGGAGGGGAAGGGGAGGGGAAAGAGAGGGGAGGGGAAGGGAAAGAGGGAGGAGGAGGGGAGAAAGAGGGAGGGGGGCGAAGAGAGGGGGAGGGGGGAGAAAGGAAAAAGAAGAGGCAAAAAATATATAACCATAACAATATGTTAATGTCATGCACTAACCTGAATGTGTTTTCCTATTGTTTTCCTATCGGGACATACCTCCATTGAGCTCCTGGTATCGCAACTGGGGTGAAGCAGTATAGACAGAACAAGAAGAGACAAGGACAGACACCAGACAGAAACCAAAATCATAACAGCAAGAAAAAGACCGATCCCCAAGGGGGACAGAGACGAGAAACCATGCTACCGACGAGAGGTTCACAGATACACAATCACACGAACATGAAAACAATGGGACCAAGACAATAGAGGGAAGGGGGGTAAACCCACACTGCGTAGCGCTCACAACACAAACAAGAAATACACTGGGTCAAGCAAAAGGGACACAAAACGACAACTCAACATACGACCAATCTTATTAATAAATAAGGACAAAACATCTGCAGGGCAAGGGGGGAAAAAAAAGAAATATAAAAGAAATAGGAAATATAATAGAAATAATTGCTAAGGGAAAAAATAAAACAAAAAATAATATATCCCCTAGTAGGGACGCGGAGACTAAAGCGCACACACAAGGAGATACACCTGATTATACAGGAAAATAAAAAATGCACAAATGCGCACCAGGGATTAGTGGAAGGTAATTTATTAAAAATACACACAAACGCTGAGGGGATCCAACCCCACCTCAGAACAGCTGTGCAGCTGGACGGCTAAGTACTACCCAGGAGAACACCTGATGGTGACTAAACCCTAAGCTGCACAGTATACAAATACAGTAAAATTTATATAAAAACACATGAAAAAAAAAAAAAACATGAAAACAACCTATCAACAGATTTGTATAGAAACCGCCATAAGGTTGGGCACTGGCAAGGGGAAACGGACACTCACACTGAGACAGTCAGCAGACTCGCGGTGGCTGCACAGGATCCAGATCTCAGCACCGCGGAGATGGAAAAAAACGCTGCTGTCTCCTGCAGGCTCCGTCTCAGCTTACCAGCATACACGCGCAGGATGACCTGTCGTGACCTCTACGCGTTTCGTACCAAGTACTTCGTCAGAGACAGCAGTGCCCAACCTTATGGCGGTTTCTATACAAATCTGTTGATAGGTTGTTTTCATGTATTTTTTTTTTTTTTTCATGTGTTTTTATATAAATTTTACTGTATTTGTATACTGTGCAGCTTAGGGTTTAGTCACCATCAGGTGTTCTCCTGGGTAGTACTTAGCCGTCCAGCTGCACAGCTGTTCTGAGGTGGGGTTGGATCCCCTCAGCGTTTGTGTGTATTTTTAATAAATTACCTTCCACTAATCCCTGGTGCGCATTTGTGCATTTTTTATTATCTTGTATTTCAGGGTGCCCTCCCCCCTTTTTAAGGGGGGTTCACCTAGATTTGAGAGTTTCTGGGGAGACGCTTTATGTACATGCTGCAAAGGGATCATCCACACCATCATACAGCACGAGCGCTGAATATCTAGTATTTTCTACTTTCTGATATACAGGAAGTTAGAAAATACACCTCTGGAAAAAAGTGAAGTCCAGAAAAGAAAAGAAAGCTAAAAGTTTAAAAAGCTAGAAGTTGCAATCTAGCGATTTACGGCAGAGATCATGTTGACACGCCGGTTTAAAAAAATAAAAAAGAGTGTTGGAAACAAGCAGAAAAGAGTAAAAAAAACCCAGAACAAAATACTCAACAAGAAACAGGATAAAGATAAAGAATACATACATAGAGGACACCGAACACACACATATAAAATGCACACACAAATAATAACATGGAAAGTCAAGGGGCTTAACAATCCCATAAAACGCAAAAAAAGTACTAAATTACCTAAAAAAAACAAAAAGCAGATATAGCATTCCTACAGGAAACGCATTTAAATTCAAAAGAAAGCAATAAACTCCAAAGAGATTGGGTAGGACACAGTATCTTTTCCCTGGCTATAGGAAAGAAAGCGGGAGTAGCCATACTTATAAATAAAAACCTCCCCCTAGAAATAATCAACACAGAGAGAGACAGCGAGGGAAGAGTTATAGTGGCAGAGGTTAGAAGTGGGGGAATAGACTACCTCCTAGGCAATGTATATGGACCAAATGACCACAAATCTGATTTTTTTCAAGAGACTATAAACAAGATACTGTAATATAAACATAGAAATATTGTCCTGGGAGGAGACTGGCACACAGTCCAAGACAAGTTCTAGGACAGGTCAAGCCACAAAGACAGCACGCCCAAAGATAGTACAGTATCCAAACCAAAAACATGAAATTGATTAAAACAGCAATAGGGGTAGTAGATGGATGGAGAACACTTAGCCCATTGGAGAGGGACTTCTCTTTCTACTCCAACGTACATAATTAATTTTCAAGAATTGATGCAATCCTCCTAACACCGAACCTACTTAACAAAATAGCAAACATAGACATAGGAGAGATAATTATTTCCGATCTTGCAATGGTACGCCTAGATCTAGACATAGGATTAGGCAGAGCAAGCCCGAACACCTGGGATTCCCAAACTACATGAGCGATAGCGAAGACTTTGTAAACTATCTAAAGGGGGCCTGGGAACTATTTGAAAATACAAATCAGGAACATAAGACGAACCCCATACTTTTCTGGGAAACATCAAAAGCAGTAATTAGGGGCGACATCATGGCATATGTCTCTAGAAGGAAGAAACAGGCAACACAGGAGTTTTGCGAAGCAAGTAAAGAACTTAGCAAGGCATTCAGAGCACTCAAAACAGACCCAACATCTCAAAATAAAGAAAACTATAATCAGAAAAAATCCATATGTGAGGTGTGGCTAGAGAAAAAAAACTAGGGAAAAAATCAATAAAAGAAGCCAAATTTTTCAGACACAGGAACAAGACGGGTAGACTCCTGGGAAACCTTATGAGAAAGTATAGGTCAACCAAACCCATCACTAAAATATATGATAAGACAGAAATAACCACAGAGGCAAAAAAAATAAATGAGGTGTTCAAAGAATACTATAGCCAACTATATAGAGACGGGGAGGTAAACCTAGAAGCAAGGGAAACTTTCTTTATAAACATTAAGATACCTAAAATAAGTCAAGAAGATATCGACAGACTAAACTCTCCAATCACCCAAAAAGAGATAAAAGACACAATTCAAAATCTTAAAAATTGCAAGGCCCCAGGCCCGGATACCATAAAATTCTGAAAGAGGATCTGATAGATCCGCTACAACAAATATATCACAAAGCACTCAAAGAAGCCACGTTTATGAAAACAAGCGAAATGGCCCATATTATGATAATACACAAACAGGGGAAAGATCCCCTGAGACCAGAATCGTACAGACCAATCCCACTGATTAACCAGGACGCCAAAATATTTACCAAAATTATGGCAGATAGGCTAGCGAACATTCTTCCGTCCTTGATACATCCCCCGATCAATTGGGATTTGTCAAGGGAAGATCTGCAGTTAAAAACATCAGAAAAGTCCTAGCGGCCATAGAATGGGTCCGACTACACAAATTAGGGAGTACAGCCCTCGTGACTATTGATGCTGAGAAAGCATTTGACAACATAATGTGGAACCATGTGTTCTTCGTGCTAGACAAATTTGGACTAAGGGGAAATTTTAGCATCATGATAAAGGCAATGTACAATACCCCAAAGGCTAGAATAATAGCAGCGGGACATCTATCAGACTCATTCCAACTATATAAAGGGACAAGTCAAGGGTGCCCGCTGTCACCCCTGCTTTTTAATCTAGCGATAGAACCTCTGGAAATATACCTGAGGCAAATGGAGGAATTTAAGGGGATCATGATAAACAAAACAGAACTGAAACTATCAATGTTTGCAGACGACATATTAATGTTCATGACTAACCCTTATGAATCAATCAAAAAGGTATTACAGCAAATAGAGACATTCGGGTCGTTTGCCGGCTTTAAAATAAATATATCTAAAACAGAAATTATGTATTTTAAAGAACCCCCAGACACAAAGGCACCATATAACTTCCCTGTAAAAGTAACGAAAAAGCCCAATAGATACCTGGGGATAATGTTGGAGGCAGAAATTTCCAGACTCTACGATAATAACTTCAAACCAATCATAAAAAAAATAGTGCCACGTCCTCACTGCAGCTCGCTGCTCGGTAGCCGCGGCATGGAAAAAAATAAACACCCCCTCCAAGCAGACAGTACTGAAACGTATCAGGGAAATAAGACTAATGGAACTCCTCTCGGCACAGCTGAGTCAAAAGGTTGATATATTCCATAAGGTTTGGTCAGTATGGCCAGACAATTAACAATAAAACATAGGGACCATACAAGACTGGAGTTAATTGTCAGAACTATACAGTATTATAAGGGATCAGGACATGGAGACCACACATGCCAACACACTCAGGGCATGGCAAAAAGACTTCCCAGAAATACAAAGCATGGATCAACTAATAAAGGGTATCCACAGGGTTCACAAGATTATACCGTCAGAGACATGGCGGGAAATGCAATACAAAATAACACATAGGGCCTACATAGCATTCAAATGACAGATAAAGACAAGGACAGAGGACACCACGTTCTGCCCCAAATGCAAGACACCAAAAGCAGACCTCAAACATTGCCTCTGGACCTGCATACATATATCCAGATACTGGGACCAAGTGTTAGACTATATGAAAGCAAAACTAAAGATCTCATGGGTAAAGGACCCAATACCTATGATATTCGCGAACATAGAGAACTGGACGGAGGGTAAACAAATCAGCAGATCAGTAACTAGACCCACTGAAGTTATACTATTAGCCGCAAGAAAGAACATTATGACAAATTGAAAACAAACACAACAGCTCTCAATGGAGCAACTACATGATACACTATATAAACTAATGACAATAGACAGGCTGGAGACACGCATAGACAGGAACAGAACAATGGGAGACTTTCGCCAGAGGTGGGACTGGTTCCTAGAGGACAGAGACATGATGACAAAGGACGGTTTGGGGATAAAAGGATCAGATAGGGGATGGAAAGTAGAAAAAGAGTGAAAGTACCAACACGGCAAGTTGCGTTAGAGTTTAAAGTTAAAATAGATAGGAATTGAGTTTGAAAATATTGTAAACATTGTGTATAAAATATGGGTGATATATTGCGACTGTAACCGGAGAAGGCAAAACTGAGCGCCCATATGCTGAAAAGGAACCCGAGTTAGAGTTCAAAGTTAAAATAAATATGATTTGTATGTGAAAAACATTGTAAACATTATATGTAAAAAACGGGTGATACAATATGACTGTAACAAAATAAGTATAAGCTGATTGCCTGTATACTGAAAATGAACCTAATAAAAAGATTTGTGAAGAAAAAAAAAAAGTTCCTTGTATTGACCTTGAAAATGTAAATATAGCATTTCCTCATACGTGAGACCTTCCATCCCCTTTATTAGTGAGGTGACTCTTCTCTGCACTTTTCCAGTTCTATAATGTCTTTTTATGTCGTGTTCAAAACGACTCCATATTCAAGGTGTGGACTTACTGAGGATTTATACAGTGGTAACATTATTCTGCATTCCCTTCCATCCATACCATATTTTATGCAGGATAATTGCATACGTATTTACTTAATCTTGTTCCATTTGGTTTGAATGTTTTTCTTGCTTTCCAAATGCATAAACCTATTGATCTGTATTAAACCTCATGTGCCATTTACCTGCCCAAGTCCTTCTGGAGAGAAATTACACCCTGCTCTGATTTTACTACCTTACATAATTATGTGTCATCAGCCACGATGTTATTTTGGAAGAGAAATGTGCTCTCTTTTTTTTACGTGTGACAATGTTGTTGTTCTTGTTCTGTATCCTTGCAGTTCTGTGTTTTAATCACCATTAAGTCTCAAGCACCTGGAAGAAATATTTCTCCGGCATTGAATGCCAATGGATCATTCCACTTAACTTTAGCTCCTCTGGAGAAAACAAAGAAAAGTTCACCTTGAGAAAACGGTACATTCTGCATACATATCTATATCGACAGTATTCCATCTTCAGGTCTGCAGCCTTTTTCTAAAGCAGCAATCCAACAAAAAAAAAAGGGAAATTAGTTTTTTACAGGATTGAAACACACCCGGCCTCCGGTGCTGAAGTGCTATTTTCAGCGCTGGGGACCCTCTGGTTCACGAGATAATTACTGTTTAAGATGCCTGTGCTCCTCGAGGAGGAAACAACATGGCTGACAGGTCCGGTGATAATTGGCGGCCATATTGCTTACACAGGAGAGAACTTCAAGCCGGGATGTATCTCGGAAACTAGGGGGTCTCTGGCGCTTAAAATAGACAGTACAGAACCAGAGGACCGCCTGGTTCCAATTAGTAAAAACAATTATTTATTCATTCATCGTTATTTTTAATTTTTTTAATCAATAAAAAGATTCCCAGGCAGGATTGCTGGTTTAAAATGTCAGATTTCATTTTCTCTGACCGTTGATCATGTCACTGCCCGTATTTAATTTTAGCTTTCTGTAGAACTGCATGTTTAAGTTATATTTTTCAATATGAAGCCCTTTATGGGCCTTGTAGGAAAATAAATATTTATGATAATTATTTAATAAAGCATGTCCACCAAGAAAAGTAAAACAAATCTAAGCAACACCTGTTTTTTTTTTAGTATGATCTAAATAAAGAATATAAAACAACAAACTGTATGAGTGCTAAGCAGTAGGCTTGTGATGTATCCTTGAGCCTGCGATTGATGAGTTGTGTGAGTGGATTACAGTTTGATTCAGGTGCAGTTGGATTAAGTGTGGAGTTATGACAAGGAGTTGAAACAAGGAACGTGTTAAACAAGATATATAGAACTACAGTAAATAGTTAGTACTTAATAGTCGATAGTGCAACATGAGCAGGATTGAGAATGCCACTCAATGTACATCTTGCCATGTGCAGCAGGTGTTCCAGGGAGCATGCCGCTGTGAGAAGTGTGAGCAGGTGGTCTATGGAGTCTCACATTGCTAAGCTGAAGAGGCAACTTGCAACATTGATAATCTTGAAAGGAGTTTAGTGCTCACTGAGCAGGCGCTGGCTTGGAATAGTGGTGCAGAGAGTGGAGCTGTGACTGAGGAACAGGAAGAGGTAGGAAACTGGGTAACTGTTAGAAGGGGAAGCAGGGGGAAGAGGAAGAGGCCAGCCAGTTCTGAGCTGACCCATCCCAATAGATTTGCCAGATTGAGTGAAGATATTGGGGCTGTCAGGGCAGGAATGGCAAGGCTGGGGGAGACTGATTCCTCTAGCAGCCAAGGGAATAGTTCCTCCAGCACAGAAGGGTCTCAGAATACCCAGAGACTAAGAAAGGTTGTGATGGTAGGGGACTTCATTATTAGGAGAGTAGAGAAGACAATATGTTGTCGTGACCACATGAATCAAACAGTTTGTTGACTCCCAGGAGCTTGTTTTTGCCACATTGTGGATTGGGTAGACAGATTGTTGGAAGGTGCTGGGACTGACTCTGCGGTCTTGGTACACGTTGGCACAAATAACATAGTTGGAGAAAAATGGATGGTCCTAAAAATTATTTCAGGGATATAAGCCGCAAGCTTAAGTCAAGGACCTCCAAGGTTGTATTTTCTGAAATACTACCAATGCCGTGCGCTACCCTAGGGAAGCAGTCAGAAATTTGGGAGGTTAATGCATGGCAAAGAAAGTGTCGTAAGAAGGAGGGGTTTGAGGTTTTTAGTGTACTGGGAGTCTTTTCTGAGAGGTGCTATCTTTATGGTAGGAATGGATTGCACCTCAACAAAAAGGTTGGGGGAGTTCCTCCCCCCCCCCCCCCACTTAGCCCCCTGAGCTAGGGGGGAGATTTTAAACTAGGAAGGAAGGGGGAGGGATATGCAAGAGGTAATGGACTAGACAGAATAGAAGGAATGGGGCAATAACTATGGGTCACAATTTGGCAAGCAGGGACACACCCATATTAAATACAGATAATACTAGTACATTTCTAAAGACTAAATCCAATTGGAGTAGAAAGGAGGGAGCAGGTAAGATAATAGCACAGACTGGTCAATTCCTTAAATGCATGTTTGCTAATGTAAGAAGCTTGACAGATACAATGAGGGATTTGAATTAATAACTACAAGGGAGCAGTATGATATCATTGAAATGACTGAAACATGGGGGGATGAAACTCATGGCTGGGCAGTTCATTTAGAGGGTTATTCCCTTTTTCGGAGGGATTGAGCCAATAGAAGAGGTGGCGGAGTATGTTTATATGTTGAACTGGATTTAAAACCTATTATAAGGGAAGAGGTTTATGAAGGGATTGATTAAAATTTAGAGACTTTGATGCTAGAAATTAATAGTGGAGATAAAAGTACAATGAAAATGTTTGTAGGGATACAAATATCTCACCAAATATCTGTGAGATTGAGAAAGCCAAAATACTTTTGCAAATGCAGAAAGTATCAAAATTAGGTTATGTTTGCATAATGGGTTATTTAAAACTATCCAGTCATAGACTGGAGCAATGAGATTAGCATTACAACTAAAGGAAACAGGTTTTTGGCGGTGCTAACAGACAATTACATGACCCACATTATTGAGGAACCAACCAGGAGACGACCAATACTGGATTTGGTAATATCAAACAATGTAGAAGTAATAACAAATATTCAAGTCTGGGAACATTTGAGAAACAGTTATAATAACATGGTCTCATTTGAAATAAATGTGAACCACTGGTTCAACAAAGACTTTCAACTTTAGAAATGCAGATTTTATTAAACTGGGGAATAATCTACAAGGAGTACATTGGGATGACATTTGTGAAGGAAAAAATGTGGAAGATAAATATTTTAGATAAGTACATTTATTAGTGTGTACCCGTAGGTAATACATATAAAAGAAACAAGTCTAAACCAAGGTTGGTACTGTAAATAAACAGGTAGGGGAGGAAATGAAGAGGAAGGCATATAGATTCTTAAAGTCAGAAGGGACGGAGTCATCATATCAGAATTACTGTATAAGGAATGTAACAGAAGTTGCAAAAGGGCAATCACAGTGGCAATAAATGAAAATGAAAAAAGGATTGCAATAGAAAGTATGATCAAACCTAAAAATGTCTTGAAGTACCTTAATAACAAAACAATTAGAGAAGAGAATATAGAACTCTTTCAGTGTGAGATGGGAAGGCACGCTATTTAATTATAGATAAGGGAAAAGCAGAGGTATTAAATACATTTTGTGCCTGTGTATTTACCAGGGAGGAGTCCATAGCAAAAATATTGCGACAAGAGGAAGCCACAACCTCTATATTAAAGAACAATTGGATAACTGAGGAAAAAATTACATAGGCAGCTTGATAAAATGTAAGTAAATAAAGGGTTCTTAATGTGCTAAGTTCAGTCATAGCCAAACCATTACATTTCATATTCAAGGACTCCATTTCCACAGGCTCGGTACCACAAGATTGGTGCAAGCTTGACAAGTTATAATATTGAAACATTGTACAAGCATTTAGAACATCTGCACCATATACATTTACATTAACTTAAATTACAAGTGATTTTCAGTGTAAAACCCCAATACTTAGATGTCTAAGCAAATAGTATGAGATCCCAATGGAGAGAAACTCCAAGGGACACAGAAAGACCCTTCCTGGGCTGGTCTAAGAGATATACTGAAAGCTCGGGAGGTTGGTTCAGCAGCTTTTAAGCAACTGCACCTACCAATCACCACACAAGGCTTTCTGGTTGCTCAATAAAACAGCCCACACTTAAATATTAATATCAACACAAATATCCCATTCTTTATCTTCGGATTGAATTTCAGCATCAATGCATAAACCTTGATAAATCGCTTCCTTAATGAAGTCAGACACAAGAAACCTCATGGGAATCATCATCAAGCATCTGACCTGCTTAAGAAGACGTGTCGGAATTGTAATAAAGTAAAAGCGCTCAACCTTGTGAGACTTCCCTTCCATTGTTTGCACTCTGCTCACAGTTTAACATAAGGCACGTTCAACAGCAGTTCGCAGATTGCTCCAGGGAGACCTGAAAGTGATGCTGCAGAGATTACTATGGTACAAAGCAGAGGGATGGGCTAGAAACCATATTTGGGAAAATTCCCAGTGGCTGCTACTTGTATTGAATTCTGCATAATATATGGTACTAGCTGTACCCGGCATAACATACACCGATCTAGGAGATCTAAAAGGTTATTAAGTAAACATTACTCTTTGTTTTCACCCCTCCAGGTAATGCCTTGCTGTCTCTTGCCCCCTCTTCCCCACCTTACTCTCTCCTCCATCATGCCCTGCTCCTCTGCACTCTCTCCTCCCCTCTCTTTGCACTCCCTGCCTTACTGTGACTGCTCCTTTATGGGCACACTACACTCCATTCTCTCCTACTTATCTTATCGTCTCCTCCTCTCCCTGCTGTCTCTCTGTTTCCTCCTCCTACTGATCTTACTGTCTCTCCTTCCTCCTGCCGATATACACACACTGCTCTCCATTCCTTCCATCTCGTCCTCCCTCTGTCTCCTCTCCTTGCTGTCATCTGTCTCCTCCCCTCCTTGCTGTCTGTCTCGTTCTCTCCTTGCTGCTTCTCTGTTTCCTCATCTCCTTGCTGTCTCCTCTCCCCTCCTTGCTGTCTCCTCTCCTCCCTCATGCCCTGATTCGCTTTGCACTCTCTCCTCCCCTCTTTGCACTCTCTGCCTTACTACTCCTCGCTGAGCACACTACATTTCCTCCTCTCATACTCATTTTTCTCCTCCTCTCCTTGCTGTATCTCCTGTTTCCTCTCCTACTCACCTTGCTGTCTTTCCACCCCCATGTGCACGCTGCTCTCCGCTGTCTCTCTGTCTCCTCCATTCCTATCATTCTCAGCTCCTCTTTGCATCCTCACCTCCCCTCTCTGCACTCCCTGAATTACTGTGTCCCTAGATCAGACCAGCACTCATAAAAATATAAATAAAACTTGCTACCTCATTAGTTGAAAAAATTAATTTATTACAAAAAAGTACATTTACAAAAATCAACATAATCACGGCAAATAACGTCACAAAAACCAAATAGCAAGTTTAAAAATAAGAGGTACATAGTCACCCCACGGATCTCCAAAGCAGCACTAGTGTTTCAGGCTTCCTTACCCTTTCCTCAGGCTTCAAGCTTCACCTTTATGTAATATTTTATTTTTTCAACTAATGAGGTGGCAAGTTTTAATTTATATCGTTATGATCTGATCTAAAACGTTCTGTGTATTTGTGTGCGTCTCCTTTTTCTTTAAGTGCTTTACACACACGTATATATTTTTATATATATATATATATATATATATATATATATATATATATATATATATATATATATATGGTCCCAAGCTGTGTGAATGGCGATGCATCTGCTTAAATGGGCTCGATGTGTATGGATATTCCAGGCAAAGGTGACACATGGTGTGCTCATTTGCATGTAATTTCCCTGAATACCTTGCTGCAGTGGGAGCACTCTATGCTAGGTGATAATGGTGAAAGGCAGGGGTGCAGACATGTGAATGTGCTCACAAGTGATATTTTTTGTTGGCTACTAGCTGATATACCCGGCGTTGCCCGGGATGTAAATCCGTAATAGGTAGTATTATGTATAAATAGGGGAACAATAGGATGACTATTTGTGGAAAGGTTGTATAATAATGTTGAAAAGAAACATGGAAGAAAATGTAATACAATGTTGTTGTTTAAAAATGGTTTATTGTAAACACACCACAGTACAATGTATATTTTGGTGACATAAATGATGTCAAATGTGAGGTGTGTGTCCCGCTAGGGTGTGAGTGGGTGTGAGGCGGCGGGTGGGTGTTCAGTACGGGTGGCGAGTGGGTAGTGAGTGGTGGCTGTGGGTGGGTGTCCCGCTATAGTGTGAGCGGGTGTGAGGAGGCGGGTGAGTGTTCAGTATGGGTGGCAGGTGGGTAGTGAGCGCTGGCTGTGGGTTTGGGTCCCGCTAGGGTGTGAGGCGGCTTGTGTCTGATGAGTGCGGGCGGCGGCTGGTCAGTGATGTCGGTGCATAGGGGTGTGAGGCGGCGGGTGGGTGTTCAGTACGGGTGGAAGGTGGGTAGTGAGTGCTGGCTGTGGGTGGGGGTCCCGCTAGGGTGTGAGGCAGCTGGTGTCTGGTGAGTGCAGGCGGCGACTGGTCAGTGATGTCGGTGCATAGGGGTGTGAGTGTGGTGGGTGGGTGTGAGGCGGGAAGCGGTGGGTGGGTGGGTGGTGAGTGGGTGCAACGGCTGGTCAGTGGTGTCGGTGCGTAGGGGCGGAAGGCGTGTGTCGGGTGGATGAGAGGCAGCGGGTGTGTGTCGAGTGGGTGAGAGGTGGCAGGTGTCTGTTGAGTGCGGGTGGAGGCTGTGGGGCGCAGGGATTTAAGGCAGCAGGTGGGTGAAAGGCAGAGGCAGGAGACGGGATGCGGCGTGAGGGGAAGGCAGGGGAGGGGGGGGAAGGGGAGGTGTCACTGTGTGTGTGTGTCAGTCACTGTGTGTGTCTGTAACTGTGTGTGTCTGTCACTGTGTGTGTTGGGGGGGTCAAAAACAGAGCTGGGGGGCTCAAAAACAGAGCTGGGGGGGAAGGGGGGCTGTCACTGTGTGTGTGTCAGTGTGTGTGTGTGTGTCTGTGTGTGTGTGTGTCTGTGTGTCTGTGTCTGTCTGTCACTGTGTGTGTCTGTCACTGTGTGTGTCTGTCATTGTGTGTTGGGGGGGTCAAAAACGGAGCTGGGGGGGAAACGGAGCTGGGGGGTCAAAAACGGAGCTGGGGGGTCAAAAACGGAGCTGGGGGGGGGTCAAAAACGGAGCTGGGGGGGGGCAAAAACTCAGTCTCAGTTAAGCCTTCCCCCCAGCAGCAACAGCCAACACCACCACCACCAGTGAGCATTTCCTCACCTCAGGCAGCAGCACCAGTAGTGTGCCTGGGGGTTGGGGAGCCCTGGGTTAGAGCGCACCGGCCAATGGGAGCCGTGGGAGGGCGGGCGGACCGACGAACCAATCAAATGGTCTACAGAGACTCACAAACAAGATTTTCAAATTTATATATATAGATATGCTAACGGTGGAGGTTTTTGTTGCCTTTTTCACCTCCCATAACTTAAAATGTATATGGTATATATATATATATATATATATATATATATATATATATATATATATATACACACCGTATACACACACAACACCATCGTATCCCAAAGAGCAGATGCTAGTTCCATATAATATCAATATTCCATATTCACCAGAATATACCTGGCAAAAAGAGACAGCACACTGAATATTAAAGAAGTAGTATGTATTAAAACATAGGCACCGCAACCAACCAACGTTTCGGTCCTCAAGATAGGACCTTCTTCCAGGTAACTTGAAGAGAGGGCAGATGGGGCTGGGAGGAGTGATCAGGGAGTCAGAGCTCAGCAACACGCACATAAATAAAGACTACAAGCCAGTGTAGGTGAAGAGAGACAGAATATGCAATGCCAGGGGCATCCATGAGGCCAGAGGCCGGTGTTTCTAGGAGGCCATAGTCAGGCCAAAGATCCACAACAGCTCCAAGCTGATTCTCTGAAGTCACTTGAAGATTCCATTGTGCACCCTGATAAGGAAGCTAACTGGGGCATTGCTTCAATACCCATAATGAGCTACAGAATAAAAAGTTGAACACAATGAAAAAGCCGAGAGAGAGAGAGCTATTTTGGTCTGTAACGCGCTGCTAATGCCATCCTGAAGCAGGTGATATTTTACGGTATTTAAGTCAAGAAATGACTTATTGCCGGTCATCCCTGTTGATGACTCACAGGGTTACATCAATTTCTGTTGTGAGTCCGGAAATGTTAACACTTTAATATCACTGTTCTAAAAATGTCATTATTTTTTGCGGTAACACGTTCATTACTTTCACCTTAACAATTAACCATTTTTTTTGTTGCCATATTACCTCTAGTTTGTCATATTGCAGTTTGATGACTCTAGGCCCATTAACCATTTTCAATTAATTGAAAAGCGGTGTAATACCCAGTTAACAATACATTACCATCCCTCTTATAGGGATGCATGTAAGTTACTGCATAGGTGTCTGCGTTTACCTGCTATTCGTTATACTCAATAGAGGCCTAAAGCAGTCAATCTATCAATGTAACAAGATGCTTTGTGTCAACGTTTCTCCACTTACAATCAATAACCAATTTGGGGAGTGGTTTAGCCAGTTTGCTTTGGGCAATAATACAGCTTAGACGCTTAGGCAAAACTACACATTATTGTTTATGCCAAAGTGCACAGGCTCACTGCCTTCTCAGCCTCGTGATTTGGCCTTATTTGCTTCTTTTATTTTACTATATTTAAAGATCATTCCATATGTGAGATTGCACCATTCAGTAGGAGGCCTTCAACTAATAACTGTTTCATGTAGTGAGACAATAGGTTAAGTGGTCACTGGTAATTAAGGTTGCCAGGTGGCTTCTCCAAAAATACTGGACACAATAGTGTAAGGTGCGACATGATGGAGACACACACACACCACTCTCCACTCCATACTGTTTCCTCCTCTCCTTAGCTCCACACTCAGGCTCCTGACACCTCCTCCTGATTGGCTGCATTACCCAGCAGCAGCCAGTAGGGATGGAGAAAGCTGCCCAGCCCCCTAGCAACAACCCTGCTCTCTTCCTTCTCTGAGAAATGCTGCGGCCCATCAATCGGTCATATTATTATGTCCAGAGAGGTAATACCGGACACATACATCTCCAGTATTACCTCTCATTTTTCACTGTACAGTGTCCAAATACAGGACAGTCTGTCCAATACTGGACACCAGGCAACCCTACTGGTCATATGTCATCTTATGAACTATAGAAAGAAATGCAATATTTGTAATGCAATAATGATTCCTTTGGAGTTGCCACTTCTTTACATGCTCTTCCCTGAAGCACTGCTGTGTGAAATAGTTGAGTGACACAGTTCAGTGTTCTTTGGCGTTTCAGAGACTTACATTATATCCATTGTGATGGGGAAGTGGCAAAGTAAAGCAGAATCCAGCGGTACAAAGGTTTCTATGGTTCTGTGCCTTGTTTCTAAATGTTTATAAAGGAACCCCTGCCCAAATAAGGGGAAGGGAGCATGTGCCTTGGCCTGAGCATCCTGCAGTGATGCTCTGGAGGGGAGGAGGATGATGATGAAGGGCTGGGTTATCTAAGGCAGGAGTGCTCAAGTCTAGTCCTCAAGAACCCCCAACAGGTCAGGTTTTCAGGATATCCCAGCTTCAGCACAGGTGGCTCAATCAGAGGCTCAGTCAAAGCCACCTGTGTTGATGCAGGGACTGATTGAGCCACCTGTGCTGAAGCTGGGATATCGTGAAATCCTGAACTAAACAACACTGATTTAAGTGGTTGACGCCATGTGAACCACCTTTCACCCTTTGAAAGCCTCACCAAAAGGTTGTAGCAGAGGGCTCACTGAGCTGATTGGCAGTGTTGAAACTGACAGGTGAAAAGGCAAAAACAGTTTCCTTACCATGGGCTCGTTGGTGAGCAATGCAGGGGTCCAGAGGCCATCTGGGTACGGGCAGTGAGCCAGGAGGGTAAGAGCTAACTGTGGTTGGGTATAATGGAGATACATAAGCATTATTGGATATAACAGTGGCTATGTTCTAGGATCACTCTGTTGTGATTTATACAGTAGATAACACAGAATAAGGGGGAGTTCAGACCGTTTGCACACAGAGTGCAGCTGCTAACAGATCAGTTCTTTCGCTGCTGCTACAATCACACTGCAGTCCTCATACATTAAGTGTCAGGCTTAGAACATTTTTTCCATACATTTCTTTAGATATAGACGGGCACCAGCAGGCCCTGGGAGGCAAAAGGCCCCAGGATGACAAGGTCCCCGCATGTTACAAGCAGAAGGAGGTAATACTGTAGCATGCCCCAAGAGATCAGGGGCCCAAACATACACCAAGTAGAGAGGGGCTTCAGCCGAGCCCCTAGAGGACAGGATTCCCAGCATGCACAGCCCGAGGAAGCACCAGCAGCCCTCAGGTGGAGAGAGGCCCCAGTTGAAGGTGGCTGGTCTGAAAGGCTGTTTAAAGCAGCCAGATAATTGAAGCAGCCCAACAATCAGTTGAGGCCAGCGGAATAGCTGGGCTGGCACCCGGTCTGGGGGTTAATGATATGGGCCTGATCAGATGTGATAGGTTAGGAATGAACACCTCATTGGGATGTGACCCAGTTGGTGGTAAAATTCCCAACAGTGGGGTTTAGTATTATCCAAGATGGTGCCTTCGCTGGTTTGAGGGTGCTGATCTTAATCTGGTGCTCAGTCTGGTAGGCTGAGGTAAGCAGAGCAGACAGTGGGGGAGTAGGCGGTGCAGGTCAGTGTGGGGTGGGAGGGGGTAATGATAAGGGCCAAAAGCTTTAGCACCTCAAGGGGGGGTGCACCCAAGAATTGCTATTGCGCTTACTGAGGCCCTGCACTCGTGCCCACAGCAATGGAACTGATTGCCGTGGGAGAGATTGGGGCCTCTGTAAAAGAGAAGCCCTCCTCTATCTGCATCACGATGTCATACGAAGCAGCATCACCATAGCGACGTGATGTCACATGGTGACGTGTTGCTATGACTACACAACATCGCGTGACATCACACATCGAATCCTTAATTAGAGGCAGTGTTTTTTTCTAACATACACAGTTGTAAGTAACTTGGAGATAGATATGGAGAACAAGCAAGGAATATTTTTACATAGTAATGACATTTTTGGATTATTTGATGCCAATATGTTCTGCAGTGCAGCAAGGAGTGAAAGGCACAGATGTCAAATAAAACATACAAATGTCAACAAGTTAACACGTTTTTAGGTAAGGAGACTCCATATTTAGATGCCGACGTTAAAGTAAAATAATGTGTTCTTTTAATTCTTGTAAGTGTTAATCTGCTGCATTAGGCTGCGTCCCGAGTGTGCTGAGCAGGCGGCGCTTGCCGCTTTTACTTACATATATCTATATATGCAAGTCCCCGCTCACCCGGTGCGCGCACGCTCGTGCGGGCATGTACGCTCACCCACGCTTGGCGCTTGGGTAAACAAAAAAAATTAACTTTCGAATGCGCTCAACCTGCCTGCAACTCCCCCCCCGTGCACGCTTCCGAAATAGCAAGGACACCCATAGCAAGGACACCCGGCGCTCATGCTTGGAGAACTGGTGACGTCACCGCTCTCCAAGCATGAGCGCGGTCAGCGCTAGCGGTGCCGCAGCCTTAGTCAGACCCGCACTGTCAAACAGAGCACCCCTTGTCGGCAAGCAATGGCAGAGTTAGTCAGTGATACATTTGGTGATCTTCTGCTCAAACATTCAGCCCTGACAAATTAAATGAGAATGTGTCTATCTCTGTCAAGGATAATAACGACGAGGGATTTTATTCTGGTTCTGATATTTACGCAGCATCTGTTGGATGTTCCGTAACTATTGAATGCAAAGTTACAAATCATGTTTGCAAATCTCAGACGTGGATGGGAAACTGTAGAAAAGAACAACCTATCTTTGCAGGCAACTGAAATATTCTGAGGATCTTGCAAAGCAGCAACACTTCTCTGGGAGACAGGAGACAGGAGGGATTCTGATGCTAAATTGATTCAATTTACTACATTGCATCAGAATAAATATGAAAGCCGAGGGACTAATTGGGTCTAAGGCTTCACAACACGTAGGAAAAGTGGGCAGACTAGGTGGCTAAATGTTTCTTATCTGCCATGAATGTCTGTGGTTTTGTGTAAAAGGGCTTTGCAAAATTCAAGGCTCGTCACACAGTGAACTAAATTGTTACATATTTGCTACTTGTATAGAGGCAAAAGAAATACGGAATAACCGCCATAAAAATTTCTCTGAACCGAAAACTCTTTAATACTGGAGACCTTTTTATTTTAATCTTGCCCGGTGCTTAAATTGCCAGGTATTTTTATTTTAATTTTCACACACTGCTTATACTGCTAGTTAAAAATGACAATAAAATACCAATGTAGGTAAAACAGGTTTGACATATGGCCCTTTTCTGCTGGCAATTTCTATGTTTTTATGTAATTTGGGGTCTATTTTGGATGCTAGCTGAGGTGTGGACCCATCAAGGCTGGTAACAAGGAACAGCCACACTCATTTTTGTTTGACTAAATGTAGAATTGCTCTTTTAGATATTCTAATCATGCGCTTCTAGTCATCACCATCTAAATAGTAAGGTATTGTGCACCAGCTCTGTCTATTCAGTCTGAGAGTCAGTGGTGTTTGTACATCTAAATAGATTTATAAAAGGCTAAGGATGTCTGCACATCCCTCTGTGATAGGCTGAACGGCCTGTCACTCACCCAGGGCGGCCAGTGAGGCTGCACATCGCTCCCCTCTGCGATAATAATGAGCTGCCTCTCACTCACCCAGGAAACCCTGGAGGAGGGGATTTTAATGGCAGTTGGGTTCAGAGGGAGAGTGACAGGTGTTAATATCCTAATTGTAACTGTTACATACATCCATAACATATTATCTTTAACTGTTCATGCAATGTCTTTAAATATAATGTATAACCCTGTTCGACACCGCCGGCGTTTTGGGGTATAATCACAGCCTTACAGGGAGGAGTGAAAAAAAAGAGTAATGTTTAATTAACAACCATTAAGATCTGTCAGATCGGCGTATGTTACACCGGGTACAGCTAGTTATAGTATATTTTATGGTGTACTTATTATTATTGTTAATGTATTAATTTTTTTATTTATATTTATGTAAATAACGTATTGTATTATTTATCGTATAGATAATATAACACAGTAGTACATAGTAGGTGTAAGTGACTATTTATGTTTCACAATAGAGTTTATATGGTAGGGGTGGCGTTTTGGAAACACGAGGTTGCCATGGCTATAAACTGACATGACATCATGACACTAGCGCTAGCAGGTTATGCGTCTTTTCCGGCTATGGCGGCCATTACAAGTGCACTGAGGAGGGATGCACCTATATAAGGTACACAATATCACAGTAACTTTAGACTCTTGACAAAGTAGTGCTGCTGCTGAAATGTCGAGTCTCTCTGGCCGTGTGTCAGCAACGTAAGTGTTTTTTGTACATAAGTGTATCTGGTCACTTTATTTATTTACCTTATGTATGCTTGATACTGTATCTTTGTATTTCCACATTTAAATACAATTGAGATATTTTTTGCAAGACTGGTGTTCAGGATTTGTGAACTACTGAGGACATCATAACCAGTGTCGGCGCCCATTTTGTTTCCCCGGAATGGCTGGATTAGCGAGGTGGAGAACCTGCAGTGTACAAGCAGCTCTCTGACGGCATGCGTATTCCACTCTGCTGAACAGAAGACAAGGCGGCTGGGGTGTGTCGTATACACACGACCCAAAAGGCTTATTTTCAGTAGACCTCTCACAAGTTCAATACAGGTATACCCCGGTTTAAGGACACTCACTTTAAGTACACTCGCGAGTAAGGACATATTTTCAACAGCACCATACCCCTGTGTCCGTACGCTCGCTTCGAGCATACGGACACTTATTCTGCCCTACAGACCGCCGTTGCAATGACGCGCTCATTCCCCTCGCCCAATAGACAAACGGCAGCTTGCGAATGCGCCTGTCAGCACGTCCTGAACAGCAATATCGGCTCCCTACCTGTACCGGAGCATCGATAAGTGGAAAAAACGTAGTGCTTCACTTTAAGTACAATTTCGCTTTACATACATGCTCTGGACCTATTTCGTACTTTAATTCGGGGTATGCCTGTATACCACCTGTGTGTCTCTAGTAAACATAGAAATAAACTACTGTGTTGTTCTGCTCCATCTTTCTGAAGCTACTTGGAGCAATTGTCCATTGTTTTCATTAAGCTTATATGGGTCCATGTTAATATGGATGAGAAGTAAAGAGTGACACATTGCTCATTTGCATGGTATTACCCAGAATCCCTGGCAGCAGTGGATGCACTGTTTGCTAAGCAATAATGGGGAAAGACAGGGTTACAGACCTGTCTGAGACATGCAAATGCAACACAAGTGCTATTTTTATTTGCTATATATCTATGATAGAAATGGTCCCCTTGTATATTTTTTATTGTACTATGGCTTCATTGGAGGATGTTTCCTTTATATACAGTTACTGTGACAATACCAGATTACTTTATTTAGATCCAATGTGCATATATTTATCTGATAATATTATAGCACATTGAACTTACAATTATATACATATGTTAATTCTGCTGTAAAATTGGCCAGAGTATTTACAGTATAGTATATTATTGTGCACCAGCTCAACACACCAGGATATTTAAAGCCTATAAATCATACAGTTTGCGCTGGCCTCACATGCAAAGATAATAATGTCACCATGTTTATCATATCAGTGGAAGGTGTATGTATTTATTTAACAAAGTCGCTTCTTGCTTTCTGGTGGCAGAAAAAAACAACTTTTCAGCATAATTCATAGCAAATATAACTGAATTAAAATGTTCATACTGAGTTTGTGTTTATCAACTCTTGTCCCTTTTTTTCTAATCTGCTTCCGGTAGTTAGACCAGGGGTGAGCAACTCCAGTCCTCAAAGGACCACCAAGAAGTCACCTGTGCTGAAGCAGGGATATCCTAAAAACCCAAACTGTTGGTGGCCCTTGAGGCCTGGAGTTGCCCATTCCCCGAGTTAGATGATTGTTGTGCCAATGGCACCCGTTCAACACTAAACAATAAAGAGAAAATGGAAGTTTATGTGTTTCATTTTCTCTCTGTAGTCTAGTCACTGGGGATTCTCTTTAAGCAATGAAGTTTGCAAGAATATGATCCTCGTTTTGCATATTCCTTTTCAATTTGCCTTTGGTTTCTGCCTATTGCGATGCAAAATGTTTTCTTTGAGATCATGCTTTACAAAGGAGAGCCTATTCACTGCAGGAGCTATGTGGAAGTAATGTTCTTGGTCTAATTCTCCCAGCTGAAAGTTAGAAAATTACCAGTTATGGGTAGACGATTCCTACAATTCACACCCTTTCATTGATCCAAACACACTATCTGTTCCATTACACCTTCTGGAGATAAAGTAAAGAAAGAAATCTGGTCGGCAAAGCCACAGTCTGGTAGGTCTGCATGTCATTGACACATTCATAAATCTAAAGACCCAACACCATATAAACAGGAAGTGATTTAAAAGTGTTGTGCCACCATATATTAGAGAATATCAATTGCAATAAAAATTTTAGGGAGTTAAGTCTTGGTGATGGGGGAAAGAATATGTTTGTTTTTTCCTGTGGCCAGTAAAACCAAATACAATTAAATATTCATTAGAAGCAGAGCAACATTTTTAGATGTGTTACTCAACTTCATAAAAAAATATATATATACATTTTACACAAAGATTTCCGTAAATTAAAGTTATCTTGCTGTTCATTACGAAACAGTGCTGGTTTTTAAATATGTAAAAAGTATTAGACCTTCTGATGCAATTATTAAACCCCCTCATCATGATACACAGGATACAAACACTGAATTTGGATGCTTGCCCCTTGCTTAACAACATAATGGCCCATTTTTACTAAATGGTGCTATGCCATTAGACACCTTCCAGCCCATTTACTTGAACGGACTGTTAGGTGTCTTCCGGGGCTGTAAAGTATCCATGGCATAGCATCACTAAGTAAATATGGGACAATGTCCAGTTTTCTAGTTTCCGAAGTTTTCCAGCAATGGTTAAGAACAGTAATTGTCAGAATAACACACAAACACATCTGCAACTTCTGTTTCCCTAAAGCTGCTAGGTCACTCATTGCTTTTACACCAGCACAAGCACTTCTGGAAACGTTAACTTGATCATCTCAAATCTCACAGATCCCTGAGAAACTTTAAGACTATGCGTTTTAATTTCAGTCCTGTCGGTAAATCGAATTGATGACTGTTTCTTCTATAATGTGTCTCTTTGTAATGTAACCTGGGGCACACATGCCATGTATCTTGTCTGCTAAACAATAGATTATATATTTATATATTTATTTATTTTGTACAAGAAAAAAAAACCAGATACTTAAATAGAAAGAGGCCTGTCCTTTGCAGTGGGACTTCTTATTACAACTCAGGCATTCCGTGGTTATGGTAACTATTCTCCTAGGCGCCCACTGCTTTGTGATTAACCTGCTAGAGATAATATGCCAGTCTCTGGATACTGTGCTAGCTCCCACCAATATGTTTATCTGTCTATACCCAAATCTGTGGCTAGTTTGTGTTAAGTAACAGGATTAAAGCAAGCTGTTAGCAACTTCTGTTTTCAAAGAGGAATTTTTAATCCGCACATAAATAGCCTAAACTTTAGTTCTGAAATAGTTATAGCACTTTTATTTTCAGAAGCAAAATATAAGAAGTTACAACACACACAGCTGCAATCAACCCTTCCTTTCTTATCCAGCATGCATTGGATAAACTGTGCATTTATTTTTCTATAGTATGTATCAATATAAGTGATCAAAGTGAACCTGTAAAAATGTCATAATTGTGGCTTCTATGTGAATGCAGTCAACAAGAGGGCAGGGCCTTTGTTTTATACTGTAGTTAAGTATAAACTTTGATATACTTCCCTAATTATATATTCTAACTGGTTTCAGGCTGCCTAAGTATTTCTCGTCTACATGGATAAAGATTAGAGGGTGTTTTTTATTCCTAATAAAGTAAACACAAGATCTTTTTTTATGTTGGCTGCTTTTAAGAAAGAACGCCGTATAATTGTGAAGTGGAAGGGGTTTTATTCTTTAGGGCAGGAACGTGGATTTCACAAGATAATCTTAATCATAGATTAGCCTGACACACAAATTCCAATCATGCTGTTGCTTTCTCAGTGGCAGTTCTACATAACTCTCGGTTTCAGCTCACAAGCCACGAGCAGGTACATTATTAAGCGCATTCACCCCACTGGGCAGCAGCTTTTAACAACAGCTTACTAGTAAGAAAATGTACAGTTACTGGTGATCTCTAGGCTGCTGGCGTAACCTCGTACACAGCTGGCTACAAACTGTTTTTTATAGCCAACGGTGAAAACATCTACAGCGACATCTGAAAACCCATCATTTTACTATTTCAATGCATTTTTGTAATGATTGTCAAACGGTTGAGATTATTACTGTTAGAGAAAAGAGTATTTAAAAAGGCACGAATTGAATGTAGTCATTAGTAGAGACGGTGAAATATTTGTACAGAATTGATAAACTGGGGAGTTCTGGGCTGTCTTATAAGTCGTGAAAAAGCAGACGTTGACAAAACAAACCACCAATAATCTTAGGAATAAAATGTCACCCTTGAGTTTAGGAATTTTTTTTGGTGATTATAAAAAGTCATTATTTTTGCAAAACTCGCTAATCGTGCAAATGTCCTTAAAATACGTGTTTTGCTGTTTAAAGGTTTAAAAAAAAACTTGAACATTTTGAGTTTAAACTGATTTGCAGAAATATTTGGTACACTTTGAGAGGAGACCAATGAGCTGGGGTGGGCACCATGGAGGGGGGGGATTTTCCATCCCTGCCCTATGAGGATGTAAAGACTCTGTACACTGTACAAATGTACTAGGATTATTGCTCCCGCTGCTGTGTTATGGTGAGATATGATATTCTGCGTTATCACTGCCATTGAATCCTGTAGAAACTCTGTGTTACTCTGCATTGTAACACGATATTCTGTGTTATCAGTAAGTAAAATAAAGCTCACTACATCTGTAATTTCATTTCTGAATAACTCGTGATCACCTACAACAAATCTTCTCTTCTCCAAGACCAATACAGCTACTAGGACCTTAAACTACACCAGCATTCGCAAACCAAATGTATTTGCTCATTTGCACGTGTGACGGTAGGGCTAGCTGGCATCACAAAACAGGGATGAAGCCCAGCTAGCTACCCCTAAATCTATGTATCTTGGCCATCTTTGTAAGGCTTATTTTGGCCAAATGTACTTTAAATATCTGGGGAAGAACAGGGAATGTGTAAATGTATTTCCATGTCTGTAAGAAAGTATTTCAAAGTCTGTATTTGTTATTCCCTGAAAATGCAATCCACAGTTTAGTGAACCAACATTTTTCTGTGATGTGATTTGGGAGTCAGCCCTGTAAAGTGTTAATTGGATTATGTGTACATTTGTTTAAAGGGGACTCTGATTTAATCAAGGATGGGGATGGGTTCTTAGCATGCCCCCTGGCTGTTGTGGCACCAACCTAATCCATGCTCTGATTGTCCATAAGCCCTCTCCAATGCAATGAATAGTCACAGGGAGCTAGATAAGGTGTGCTGCTGATCAGAGAATCAGATCTACCTTCAGAGACCATCTGAGAGCAAGAGAGGCTAACAGAGACAGAGAGACACTCTGGGAAGGAGTGTGGAGATTCCCTCAGAGGACTATCTGAGAGAGACAATCTGGGAATGAGTGTGGAGACTCCCTCAGAGGACTATCTGAGAGACAGAGAGATATTCTGTAAAGGAGTTTGGATCTTTACAGTGACCAGCTGGAGAGATATCTCAGAGGGGCTGCTGTGGGATCAGCACTCTGAGATCCTGGACGAGACGTAGACAGGGTAAGCCTTCTTGAAGCTGGCCCCTGCACCCAACAAGGCTAGAGTCTATTCCCCAGGCCCCCAGTTGGTATTGTATCTTGTGTTGTACATCTTTGTTTTGTCTGCTGGCATACCAGAATAAACCCAATTTTATTCAACAACTTTGTCCTGTCTGATGCTAGTGATCCCGGTAGTTTCGGTGTAAAAGTACTAGTCTCCCGTGACAGCACGTATGCCCAGATTTGTACTGTATGTATCCAATGGTCAAAAAAAGCATATTTAGCATAGAAGAGCAAACTGCAAAAGGGTGTATGAGGTGTGTGGACAGGATCAAGTATTATTAATATGGGGGGTGGGGTTTCAAGTTACTCATGCATTTACTGAGCCTAAGGATTTATTTTTAGCTAATTTATTTTATCATGTTTCTGTGAATATCAGTGCCAACGTTAGATCACTGCGTGGGCACGCAGTCAGAAAAGGAATCAGGAATTAGCAAACCATTTATTGGCTTGGATAGATTAAGCTTTTCTCTTACTTACCCATTATAGAAATGCCGGCCTACTGCATACTTATTCTCACCGATGTTTAAGAGAGAAGAGTGCCCTTGAAGGAGGGGGCTTGTGGATGTTGAGTTTTGTTTAGACTGACTGCTGGACTGTATATACAGGCAGATAACAAACTGCGGAAGCCAGGGGCCTCGGAACCCAGGACTGGAATAACTACTCCTGGCACAATACATTTGGGTTTTAGCTTTAAGGGAAAGATTTGTGGTCTCTCAAAAAATAAAATCTCCCCTGTAATGTCAAACTATCCAGAGCTTTTCTGATTTGAACCTCAAAAGTATAGCAACAAATACTATGAAATAAACAATACATATTTGACTGAGCCACCTGTGCTGAAGCAGGGATATCCTGAATACCTGACTTGTTGGTAGCTCTTGAGGACTGGAGTTGGCTACCTCTGCTTCAGTAGCTGTTTATTGGCTCAATACCCAACAGATTAAAGAATGATTTGGCTTTGATCAGCAAGAAGCAGCATGAACCATTTTAATAAACCTTACATGAATATTTTATATCAATATTGTTTGTTAGAAAAAAATGTTTCATACATAGACACAACAAAAGATAATTAACTGAATGTATGCACCGTTATGTTATACCGTTTTCTGACCAGCTAAATACATGAAACTTCTCACGGAAATAAACGCCAATATATTTTCACCATTTTTTGCGAATTCCTTTGGCATTTTATCTTTTCACGAAAGTTCACATCGCTCAGAATTTCGCCAAACGTTTGCATTTCGACAGAAGTTTGCCACTTTTTTCCAGACTTTAGCGAACATTGCATCATATGTCAGTGTATTAAGCGCCACGTGACTTTGCACATTGAAATAATTGAATTTTAATGCTAGGTGTATTTATTTTTGGGAAGTATGATGTTTTTGGTGACATTTTTCGTGGCTATAAAAAAGAGGCACATTTTGTCTGAATAGCAACCTTCAGCAAACAATGTGCACTTTTCTAATTACAGAAATGTCAAATCTTACAACTTAATATTTTTGAGTTTAAGATGTTTTTCCTTTTCTTTTGCTTATCTTACAGATCTTTTGGAACATTAAATACACTGTCTGCCCTTGTGATCAGCCAGATTATACAGTGTTATACTGTACAGGATCCGGCTCAGGACCTCTGTGCGTGACACTTCCACCCATTACTGAAAGCTAAAGAATTGAAAATCTGGTGTGAGATTATGGAAGTGTTTGAGCTATTGCAGACACTAAAATGTCTTTTTAATATAAAAGGTCAAAGAGAGGATAGTGTGGAAGTTCTACCTGGTGATAATTATCCATGATATCGCAGGATGTCATTCAAGGACGAAATTCCCTTCATCTTCATTAGTCTTGTGACACAATTTAAGCATCCCAACTCCTCCCAACACTGCAGCTATTAATATTTATTTTAATGTTGCCAACAACACTGCCAAGATAGAAACTTGTGTCCTTATTTATGATGCAGTTAGGCTGCTTCCCCATGCTGGAGAAGATTTTGGTCCCATTTATTTCCAGCACTGGAAAGCAGTTTCACAATATTGAATTAAGGCCTCTCCAGCGTAAGAAAATGAAACGATTGGGAAGGCCACCAACATACTCATGGGATACCCTATTTATTCTATGGCAGCGGTGACCAGCTCCAGTCCTCAAGGGCCACCAACAGGTCAGGTTTTAAGGATATTCCTGCTTCAGTACAGGTGGCTCAATCAGTGGCTCATTCTGACTGAGCCACCTGTGCTGAAGCAGGGATATCCTTAAACCCTGACCTGTTGGTGGCCCTTGAAGACTGGAGTTGGTCACCCCTATTGTAAGGACTGAAGCCACTTGGTAACATTCAGACAGGTAGCACTAGTGTTAATCCCTCCGGGGTAGGAGAGCCCATGGACAATGGCTTTTTGAACTACTGAAGTACTTTTAGGAAGATAATATCACTTCTGTGCCCTTCCTGCACTGACAGGGTTACCACGTCTGCCCCGTCCCTGACTTTAGTAAATAGCCCCTTTGCCAACAATACGCTTCAAACCCTAGGTGGCGCTGGTCTGCATGGGGGCTGTTTAGCCGAGACGTGAGGTGCACATCTTTCTCCGGTCCATAACAAACTAGGTCCTGTGGGAGCATGCAGCCCCACCGTCCCAAACATGGACCCTGCATTAAATCCTTCACTGCCAGAGGAGCCAGAATCAGAGGGTAAGTTACAGGCATGTTAAATGAATGCGCAGCAAAGAAGGATATTAAAAAAAACACGCAATAAATACTAATCGCATTCATATAATTATTCACACATCTTGGACTGCAAAGTTATTTGTGAGTTAGTTTATGCTTACAACCATCTCTGCCTCTTTGACAAGGTTTCATTCCAATTCCACTACATTCACCCGGATTACAGATAGTTGACTTGATAGTTTTCAATAGTGCCACCACCCTTTTACATCACACAATCAACCTCCTACATTATCTCTTCCCGTGGGGCTCAATAAGATTGAGATCGTGCAATTCAGACAGTAGTCATCTATAAATTGAGAGCAATTTCCAAACTCTGAAATGATCTGCCCAGCTTGCTTTAGGCCTAACCGCATAATGATCAATCTGCCAAACCCTGGGACACGACTACAGTCATCTAGATGCATGAGAAACAAATATGTTGGTCCATATCTAACAGAATGGACCACAAACGGTCTTCCAGAACTAGAATGTGTCTTATGGAATAGCACCACTTAGTAAATATGGGCCACAATGTTATTGCTGTTTCAGTATAGAGATGTAAGCCCTCCCGTTATTACTGCATGGATGGGTTGAAACAAGCTCTTGATTCGGATCTGTAGAAAAGAAGATCAGGGCTGCGTTTAGGGGGAATCATGACATCATTTATTTTCATCCTATATAACGTGTGTGTGTGTGTGTGTGTGTGTGTGTGTGTGTGTGTGTGTGTGTGTGTGTGTGTGTGTGTGTGTGTGTGTGTTATATATATTCCTACTAATAGAAAGTATAAATTATGAAATGTACAGCCTTTAATGCATTACCACTCAGCAACCCCACTCTGCTAACCCACTGCCACTTTGCAACCCCACTCTGCTAACCCCACTGCCACTCTGCAACCCCACTCTGCTAACCCCACTACCACTCAGAAACCCCACTCTGCTAACCCCACTGCCACTCAGAAACACCACTCTGCTAACCGCACTGCCACTCTGCTAACCCCACTGCCACTCTGCTAACCCCACTACCACTCAGAAACACCACTCTGCTAACCCCACTGCCACTCTGCTAACCCCACTGCCACTCAGCAACCTCACCCTGCTGGCACCACTGTCACTCTGCAAACCCACTGCCACTCTGCTAACCCCACTGCCACTCAGCAACCCACTCTGCTAACCCCACTGCCACTCAGCAACCCCACTCTGCTACTCATCAATCCTACTCTGCTAACCGCACTGCACTCAGAAATCCCACTCTGCTAACACCACTGCGACTCTGCAACCCCAATGCCACTCAGCAACCCAACTGCCACTCTGCAACCCCACTCTGCTAACCCCACTACCACTCAGCAACCTCACTCTCACTCAGCAACCCCACTCTGCTAACCCCACTGCCACTCAAAGGGTTAACTCCCAAATTGTCTGAATTCATTCAATTCTTTCAGTACTGGAGTTACATTGCAAGCCCCTGCAGTTCTCTGGGAGTTAGTACTACCAATGGATGCTAATTGGTTCTTTCTATCCTTTAGTAGTTTACACAAAATGACAAATGTTTTTTTTCTGGTGTAGCATTGACATTGAATGTGACTTTGCCCATAGACTTTAAGAGACTCAGTTAGACTGTGCCAAAGAGCTTACAATCTAATAGTTTACACATGTATTATACATTGATACATTCACTTTATTTTTACTGCTGGTATTCAATCCCTCAGCACATCCATCACGGAAGGGGTTAATGCTTGTACAGTCCAGGAACCCGTCTATTTGGCAGTGCTGCACTAAATGCAGCATTTTAAGAAGTGACCTTGAACCACTCCACACTACCTTTTGAGCAAAAACGGCTTAGCAAGCACTCCCTGCCTTTTCTTCTCCACACTTTGAAACAATGAGGGATCTTTCCGTGATTTATCATTTTCTATTTCCTCAATGCACAAGTTTCCAATAACTAGGCACAAAAAGATCATCAATTTTATTGCCTCGGTAATTCATGATTGCATATACTGCACTAAACGTGCCACAGCCACACAAAACAGAAAGCACGGGGCCACGGTTGTCAAAACAGTTTAACCCTTTTGAGTGACAATAAAAAACTGACAGATGAGTGGCACAGAAGCAGAGCAATCAATCTAAGCAGTGGGTAGCAAATGCAGGATCATCATTTTTCACGTGGAACTGTCTCTCCTTGTAGCACAGCGCCCACCTTCGGCTGAACACAAGTTTGACGCACAGGAGCTCATCCAAGGGAAGGGGAAATAGTATCTTACAATGCATGCTGTGTAAGTCCTACTCCATGCTCCTTCCTTACTTGTATGTTCTGCTCCTTTCAGCTTGGTTTTGCAGCTGTGTAGACCCCCATCAATTGTACTGATCAGATCCACATGAAAGGATACTTTATATATGAACCCAAATTAGGTCACCCAGTAAACAGACATAAAAAGCAATTAAAGACTGTGTTCTAAAGATGAGATGTTTTGATTATAACACTGTGGAGAATACCGACGAGCCAAAGATGGTGCCTGTCTGCATTTTACATCGGTTTTCAGCTTATCCTTCGAAAATATATAATTAAATAATAATCTTTATTTTTCGACCTAAAGTTTTTCACCTTAGTAACTGGCTGGTTATGTCAAGCACCATTTCAAGACATTAAATATAGATTTTTTTTTATTCAATGTGCATAAAATACACTTGAAAGATTATTAGTGAAAAAAACACTAGCTTTTGCCCCTAAAATGACACTTTTAGGGGTCAGGGCGTAGTAGAGCGAAATGATCCTATTTCTGGGATTATCTGTGTCACAATACAGTACGTCACCTGCAATCCACTAGTCATTTCAGAGCCAATCCCTAAGGGGGTCACTGGTAAGAATGGATGTGCTTACCTTCCTGAACTGCTTGGAAAGGGTTGTTGGCTTCTATGGACTTGATGGAATATGTGATTTTTTCGCTTTGTAATATGTCGTCATTGAGACTCAAATCTGATACAGCCAGCTGAAAAACTTCATCGTCCTTGGCTGCATTGTCTTCAAATATTGCACCTGTTGTAAAGAGACCATCAATGTCCCAGTATATAACAGCAAAAAAAAACATATGTGCAGCCTGGGGAAGCCCTCCCTAGTGGGTGGATGGCCTCCATAATCTTAGCTAGGTGATGCCATGTTTTCTTCTACAGTTCTGGTCCTGCTACAGCTTTGCACTGTCATGGGCAATTCATGACCTTTCTGCACTATTCTACCAGGGACAGCTGCATTACAATCAACTAATAAATAATAAGTCACATCACGTGCTTTCTACTTTGAGAACTGGTCATTACATCGCATGCAATTCCTAGGCTATGAGTATTACTTTTAGTCGTTTCTTCAAACTATCTGTACATTGCAAATGACCCTAAATTCCATGGACACGTTGATTCAGTCCTATTTGTATAGATCTAATCCCATTGCTGAATGGGTTGCTCTGCAGTAAACTGCACTGGGAATTAGAGGAGCAAAGTCATGATCTGTTTGACTATATAATCAGAATTATCTCATCTTATTCATTTGAAATTATTTGTAAAAAAAAAAAATTATAATGATACATCTCCATGTTATGATTACCATGTGTGATAGCACAGGATAATCAGTCTGAAAACACCATGGAATACATCTGCGTTTATACTGTATGTAAATACTGTACTCAGATGTATTTGGTTTCTTGTTCGTGCAATTAACAAAGGAAACAACTAATATCAGTTTTATAAAATACACTATGCAGACCATTTCACTTTATTAAACGTTTCCTGATCTCTCCTTAGGGACAGACATTGTATTGAAGTGTGGTCTCATATCTGCCATCGATATAAGATTGCTTATTCACTCTACATCAGTAACTCATACAGGATGGAGGAGAGACAGGAATAGACAGAAGGAAATTGACTGGGTGGTTGGTTTTAATGACCACCTGGCTTCAGATATCCAGACACAGGCTTAGCTAGTCCTGATTTTACAGCTCCCAATATCCAATGGGCAGCTTCCCTATGGAGACACATAGTACACACAGTACGTGTGTAGCCTGTCTCTGAAAACCTGAAGCCCAGTGGTCAATGTCATCATAATTTCATATGGATATAGCAAATGTTACCTGGGGAGGATCACACATTTCTGCTTAAAGAACACTTCCAGTATGTGGTCATAATATTACTGCTACAAGACTAGGGGGACAGTGGAGAGAAGATCAAAAAGAGACATCTTGTTGGCAAAGTTGCAGTGCTATTTATCTGGGCATCCCTGAGCAAGGGTGATTTGTGCCTACTCTTTTCTTCTAAATATATGTGAACATCCTGGGTTTGCACAGTGTTACAATTAAGAAAAAAAAAACACTGCAATAAATGGAGGTATAATACTGGGGGGGACCTTATTACCTTAACTACATCGCGTTTTATCTGAGCTACTGTATCCTGCTTTTCAAGCAGAGCGGCCAAAGTTGCCCCAGTCTTATTTAATAGATCCGCAATGCTGTCTGCTTTGGCTGGCTCGCTAAACCTATTTGTGTTTTAAAGATAGGGAATGTCTAGTGAAGTGTCCCAACCACCAACCCTCTCACATTCGCCATCACAACCACATATCTCACACACACACACACACACACACACACACACACACACACACACACACACACACACACACACACACACACACACACACACACACACACACACACACACACACACACAGCTCCTTTTAGCCATTTCCATAAACACAACACATGTCCTTATCTCTCCCTGTTTAGGTCCCCAGATTAGGTACTTAGGTACTGTATGCCATCTGCTTTATCTTGTATCAGTATTACCTTGTTACCTTCACTCTCTCAATCGTCTAAGGCTAGGCTAAGCTGCTTTGTATCTCAGCAGATCTTGTCGCTGGCTATATCCATCTTTGGCCAGATATAAATCTGCTTGGCGTTTTATCTTTCCTATTAAGATGCTGTTTCAATCACTGTCCCTTGAACATCCCTCATTCTATACATGGGAAGCAACAACAATATACTCGAACTATATAGCCCTTGTCACACAGTGTATCATTCCTTTCAGCAATTAATACAAGGCAGAGCAGTGTGTATTTCTGCTTCCAATATCTCAGCCCTTTCATGCACCTCCAGCACGCCATGCAGATGCAGAAAAGTTAGCACTGCTTCAATGTGCCTATTTCAGCTTCCAATTCTGCATGCTGCCTTTGTCATTTCAGTCTCTCCAGGTTTACAGCAGTGCTTGTGTTTTTTTCTCCTACAGTGACTGCTATCTCCTACCGTGAGTATTTTAAATCAGATCTTGTTTTCAATAGCAACTGTGCATTGAATTCCTCCTGGCCCCTTCCCACCAAACCTAATCCCTACTTTAAAAAAAAAAATCCTACTGCTATCCAACTCTATCCGGGGTGCTATTGTGTAAGTTTCATTCTCCCATGCAAGCAAACAAGTTTACAGCCACATCACAAGCACAACCCATTAAACCAGTAAGCAAAGCAAACCCCATTAAATTAGTAGGCAAACATTGACATGTATTCTTGCTAGGGTACATGCATGTGCCATCAGGAACATAATGAGCTATTTCTCGTATAACTTTCCATTACACAAATGGTTGCAGTACTGTATATCTTAGCAGGGGTTTTATTGCAGCCCTTTAGTGATTTTAAGGAGACACATCCCCTAAACTCCCCATTTTTTTTTAATCTCCTGGTGATCATTATTATTCCACATTATCCCTTTCTTACCAATGTGGATGATGGAGTCCGCCCGCACAGAAACGCACTGAAATATCCAGGGGAAAAGACAGAGCATCAACACTTCCATTTCCAGCCTTGCACACAGCACATCAGCTCGGATTTGTTGGTGGTACAGAAGGAATAAAAGATGAAAATGCTCTCCACAAAAAGGCAAAATGTGTAGAAAAATAAGACGGGAAATGCAAGGTATATCCTGATTTTTTTGTAATATATATATATATAGTTGTTGCTTAGACAGGGATAGGCATAGACTTCCAGCTCTCTCCAGCACTATGTGTGTCTGAGACCCAACAAACAGAAAACTGCGGAGCAAACCCCCCTCCCCTCTCCTTCTCTCTTACCACGTGATTGCAGAGACTCACCACTCAATATAGTCTTGGTGAAAACACTGAGAGATGGAGAGATGAGCGCAGATGGGGAACAGTGGAGTTCAGTTTCACAAGAACCTCTTACAATAAGGAAGAAAAGGGGAAGAGGTGGCTCCAAGCTCCAGGGGAACCACTAACTATACTTATAGACTAGAAAGAGATGGGAAGCTCATGTGAGACTGGGGGTGGGTAGCTGATAGGTTAGGGTGGTGAATCAGGGAGAGGGTCCAAAGGAAGCAGTGAGTGGATATAGAGATAATACTAAAAGAAAGGGTAGAAATGAGTATGGAGCAATTTAATGGAAGGAGAGGGAGGGATGGACAGTACAAACTCGCAGTCCCCAGTGTCTGCATGGATTTGATGTGGTGACTTGTTTGTCAAAACACACAGCAGTGATCTTAACCAATGTGCATGAAAGAAACCTAGTGATGTTCTGTAAAACTCTACCAGAATCAAATAAATCGAGAAAACCTAGAAGACTCAGTCTTGGGGTTTGCACTTCAAGTCCTGGTTGTGAGTGACCAGAGCTCAGAGGAGGTTAAAGCAGCCTGGTGAAGGAGACTCAAGTTTCTTGCAGAACAAGTCAACAATTTGATGGTCTACATACATTTGGATTACCCCAACTGGCGGAATTATATCGTTCCAAAGGAAAGTACTGCTCCAAACGTTTGTGTTCTGGAAATTGTCCCATGCCAAACTGTATGTATCTTGCTTCCTACAATAGAAAATATCTATTGGACTATGGAGCAGGGAGCAGGAGGAAAAGGTAAGGGGTTAAATCCCTGCTTGAATTACATGGACTGACAGTTGGGAAAAGGACAACCGGATTTGAGTAGGGTTGCGATGCAGAGGTTTCATCATCATCAAGGAGATCAGAGCTCTTGTTCGGAATTCTGGATGTTGCAGCCGACAGACTTTTGGAGAACTATCTTTCCCATGTTTGTGCATATATATAATTATCTGGGTGATCTTTATACTCGTGTCTCTAAATGGCAAAGTGATGCATATTCAGCTGGAGCTGCTATAGTAAATGTCACAACTGCAAATCTGCATTGAAATCTAATTTATACTTTAACATGAGCATGTTGTTGCTCAGAAAACTAATTCTTTCATTAGAACAAACGCCTCAGTGATTGCAGAGCCATTCAAACGTGAGAGGCGTTTAAATCTGCTCCATCTCTTGGAATCCTAGCTCATTGAAGCTCAATTAAAAACGCATGCCACAAAACTAGGGAGTGTTCAAGATAGTGGCTGAAGTCGTGGAATCTTTGGTCTTTTTTCACAGATTAAATGAATGATGCAGGAATGCAGGATGGAAGAGAGGGTGGATCCGTTTTCTGAGATGTAAAAACATTGGTGTATCTTTATCTCTAGAAAGATCGGTGGTATTTTTGTTTATATTCATCAATTTTTAAATATTTGCTAAATGTTATGAACTGGATTACTGGTTCTGCCCATTTCAATACAAGCTGCCAATCAGCTCAAGTAATTGCAAGGATACGTGTGACTCTAATGCTGTCTCACAGCATCAACAGCAAAGACAGTAATTAATGCTTCATAATCAACATCCAGCTATGATACCCCTCATTAGTAAAATGACAACAGGCAGTTTGTGCTTGGGAAAGGCACATGGGAACCGAAAAAAATTCTACCTCTTTAAAATAAACCATTTACCTACCACTTTCATTTGCATCCTTTGGTTTCATACATGTAACGCCCCAGTAATCAATGAAGAAAGCCTACAGAATCTAGTTAATATTTCATTCAATAGAAATACCTGATGTTGAGGATCCTTTATAAAGGCACATTGTGTGTTCTCTTACCCAAATAAAGTTTATGGGATCCATACATGCTTGATGATTAATAATGATTCATATTGATTATGGGGTGTAGAGACAATGCCTCCCCCAATTATCTAACCCCTTCACTGACAGACGGGCTTGAAACGTGTTGAGCTGCAGTGCATTGCTGTCCCTTGTGGCAACGAAGGGTTAAGCCTGTCCAGTGCCTGAGGGGATGTAATGCACTGCAGGCTTATCAGGTGATAAAGTTTGCAAGGACACGATGTGCATGTAACATACATTACTTCTTTATGTAATGCAACATCAAACATCTGGATACAACTGAAATCATTATGTTGTGAAGGTAAAAAATATACACACATTTGGGCTTATTTTAATGATGTAACTGCTGTATATAAAATGTTAGGTGTATAATTCATTGCAATGGTTAATATGTGTCTTTAATTAATTTTAAACGTCATTGTAATAAAATAATGCGTAATTTCTGTTATGTTGCTGTTGTATCCCTCTGTGTAACACACATACTCTTAAATTGTTTAATCCTGTCAGATACTAATATGTGGAGTGAATAAATCCTTTGTCTGAATGTAGGGGTCTCATTTTCATTCATTCACATTGACAGAAAGAGAACAATCAAAAATTGCATTTCAGCTGGGACCCATTGCTCTGCGAATAACAAGAAAGGTAAAACATATAAAAGGGAACTTTATATTAGAAAAAATATATATATTTTAAGAAATATTTTTTTCTCTATTGTATTCATTTAAAAGCATTGAAGTTGCCTCAATACAACACTTGATTGGGGACCACATTTAGGATAACTGCCTCCATCATGATTCCCTGTCTACAAACAAAAACATCTCATTTTAGCATTGATGGTCCTTTTCATGCACATCATTTGTTAAAGGGCACTAACAGCACAAAAGGGTGACCACCCACTGTCAATCGACATCTAATGTGACAAATTTCTTCTGCTTAGATAACAGCAGCCTAAATACATTATAGGACTTCCTAATGCCTCCTAACCCTATCCAAACATCTAAACTCAACTGCTGCTTATGGCCCGTAATTTAGTGCGCGCGCACCTGTGCGAACGCTCGTGCACGTGACGCACACTTTTTGTGTGTACGGTCCATGCTGCTGTGAGCGACAGGCTTGGAAGGGTAATGTGTGTGTCGCTGGGTAGCTGTCTCTGTGTGTGTTTGTCACTGAGAAGCAGTCACTGTGTGTATGTGTGTGCGTCACTGGGTAACTGTGTGTGTCACTTTGAAGTGGTCTGTCTGTGTGTATGTCACTGGGGAAGCTGTGTATGTATATGTGTGTGTGTATATTATATAATATTTAAAACATTTAAAAAAAAGACACGTTGGGAGAATAAATTATTTATTAACATTGTGCAACTTTGATTAATATATATATATATATACACACACATACATACATACACACACATTACAGTCTCAGCGGTAGCGCTACAAAAACATTCTTAACAGAGTCTTCCCGATCGTCCGGTTCTACGTTCACTGCCGTGCGCGCACGGCCCTGGTATTGGATGGCTGGCTATCCACAGCAAACTATAAGTGCCGCACGCACACGGCGGAGCAAGCGCGCCCACTACTGTATATTACGGGCCTATTATTTGGGGCTGAAGAACAGCAGGGACAGGCCGCACCACCCTGAGAATGTCCTACAGATTTTGGATACAAAACTTCTATTTCCTGTGTCCATATTAAAGAGAGACTAGTGAGGCCTATGTTATTAAAGCTACATTATCTAAAAATGATACATCACTAAGTACGCTTGTTCTCCATTTGTTAATGTGGGATTTCTTTATAGTAGAATTTTAAATATTCTCTTGCATGTCTTTGCAGCAGGTAGTAAAATCACAACTAGCAGCAAAAATGACCTCAAACCTCTAAAAACATCAAAATGTATAGATTAAACCTCATAAAACAGTAAGAAACAGTTAACTGAAAAACACCAGTCACATTCCATCGATTAAAATAAAATATTGTTGGATGTTCGTATCCTTATTGAGGGATTCTCCTTTCCTTTGCTCATGTTGTGTTATTGAAGGATCGGCTCAGTGAGTAAAGACTCTGGCACTGAGTTTGAAGCCGGGGAACCTGGTTCAATTCCCAGTGTCGGCTCCTTGTGACCTTGGGCAAGTCACTTTATCTCTGTGTGCATCAGGCACCAAAAGCATAGATTGTAAACTCTCTGGGGCAGGGACGGTGTCTGCAAAATGTCTCTGTAAAGTGCTACGTAAAACTAGCAGTGCTATACAAGAACATGCTATTATTATTATTATTATTATTATATGAAACTTGTCATCACGGGTACAACAAAATAAATGGTAAATAATACAGAATTCTCTGTGGTATTAAAACATTTCCCAAAACCTGCTGAAATAAGGAGTTGTTTGCTGCTATTCCATACAGAGTGCCTTACAATTATATATCAGAGACATTCATACCATTGAAATAGGTGGAATTCTGCTATCACATATTTGTAGCTCTTATCTACATAGCAGCTTTGAAAGACAAGAATCCATAAAGGAATAGCAATATAATTACCCTTTTAAAACTTGGGCAGCTGAAGGATATAAAAAATGAGATAAAAAGATATTCCCAAACTCATAGTGAGCATGAGGAAGGAACCATACGTATAATCTTGTTTATTTAACATCCACTGCTTTCCCACCACATACTGCCTCTCCCAGATGTAGTACAGACTGTTTTAATATTGCTCCGTTATCATTAAATAGAGAGATGTTACGTTCTCCAGAACTGTTTTTTCTAGGTATGTTGCATTTGCAAACACACCAGCCACGCACAGTTTGAAGGAATTGAGCAAAAACCTTGTTTACAGAGAAAAGGAATATGAGTAGACATCAGAACGTAAAGGTGTTCAATGGTTCCATCTTCAATTATCAACTTAGCAACAACAAGGAGTCTCTCAGCTGAAGAATAATAACCTCTCAAAAACACCAGCGGCTTTTTCTTAGGTCCTATTGATAAATCAAAATGTGCTCATGTAGAAATGCCAGTAAGCCGTCCTTCAGACAATGGGTAGGGGTTTATTACAATGTGGTTATAGCACATACTGTAAACCAGGGATGTGATCTCCGGTCCTCAAGCCCCCCAAACAGGTCAGATTTTCAGGATCCCAGCTTCAGCACAGGTGGCTCAATCAGAGGCTCAATCGAAGATATTTGAAGATCTGTATTGTATCTGCCATCACAGTCTCCATGGGTAATGAATTCCACATTTTAACAGCCCTTACTTTCCCTTTGTTGCTGGTGAAATCTCCTTTCCTCCAACTTTAAGGGATGACCCTGTGTCATTTGTACTGCCCTTGAGATGAATAGTTCTTTTGAAAGCTTCTTGCATTGACCCTGAATATATTTGTCTACAGTTATCATATCCCCTCTTAGGCTCCTCTCTCCAATGTAACACAATCTAATTTAGCTAGTCTCTCCTCATGTCAGATTCTCCATCCCCTTTATTAATTTGGGGTCTCTTCACTTTTTCTAGTTCCAGAATGTATTTTATATGGAGTTGCGTCCCAAGTGGTTCTCCATACTCAAGGTGGCAACGTTCTGCTTACTTCCCTTCCATCCATACCCCGTTTAATGCAAGATACGATTTGACATTGCGGATATCATGAAAAAACAATCAAAACGTATTGTGTAGGGAATGATGATCACTGCCACCTCGATGCCAAAGTAAAGCTACAAGCGGTTTCTGTACAGTGTTGTTTGTTTCCATGGTTACCAATATATTTTCATTTTAAATATTGAATTTCTCAGAAACGGTTCAAGAAAATTGTCTAAAAATTTGGCACAAGTTGCAAAACAACACATTTAATGCTTTGTATTAAGAATCCGGTCGATAAGATGTACCGTTGAATAATTTTGTTTACCACTTAATAAAAAAACAAATAAATCATTCCAAGATGGGAGCTGCACTGATTTGGTTGAAACGTCTGGCAGATCTAAGTTAGGATGACAGAAAGGTGCCAACAACATTTCATTAGAATCGGTCAAGGCTTTTGGCCTGTGGAGAGAGAACAAACAAGCACACCAAAAGTGGCCACGAAGCCTAGTTGAAGCTTTCACTTCACTAACTCATCAAACACAAGTGCATGTCCTCTTAGTTACCTGCTTAAAACATGTTTCCATACACATTGGGAGGTTTTGTTATCCATTTTTATCATTCTTGAATACTTTACTGTTACAATCATAGAGAAAGTTTTATGTGCCATATTTTATCCTAAAACGATTGACTAGTAAAACATTCCATCTTTGACAACTCCCCTGATCTCTGCCATTTTGCAATAGTTGGAGGATTTTAAAGTTAACCTATTGAACCAGTAGCTAAAGCACTATTGCATCTTCAATTATAAACTGTTAGGCATCCATCGTCCTGGGTGGCGCTGAGCGGGCGGGCGTGCTCACGCTGGCCGCGATGAAACACATTGCGGCAATGTGTGTGGCCAGCACCTGCGCCCGCTCGGCGCTCAGAGCAAGCAAATTTCAATTTGCTGCTCGCAAGCGTGTCACGTGAGCGGTTCGCCCAATGAGGGTGAACCAGCTCTGTGACGTCATGGCCGCGCCCCCAGTCGAGCGCGCGCCTAGCCAGCCAGCGCGCCCGTTCCCTGCCTGGCCGAGGCCCTAGTGTACCCCTCAGAGTGAGGCGTTTGGACCTAGACCTGTAAAAATTAAACCATAATAAAGCTGTATAATATTGCAGTATTTTCACATCACATTAAATTGCCTGTTATCGGACCCGTGGCAGAGACAAATAGTGTAGATGCGTTCCAATTTTTCATTACTTTGCTGTTAGGATGATTCCAAAAATAGATTTTTAATACTAGTTTTCTATATATTTACACTAAAAATATACTTACTGGGTTTAATTCAAACTCCATTCTATCAAGAGAAGCAACATCAATTGCTTTAAGGAGCAATATAGAAAGAAAAAAAATCATATTTTGTACGGTTTATAATAAAAGAGCTATTATTGAAGGTAGGGCTATTAGCTTTTCAATGCAAGACAAAAAAAACCACCAGCATATACCAGGGAATATGCAATATTTGCACTTAAGCATTTGTCATCCGCAAAAGCAGTATTAGGAAAGATTTGGAATGAGAAAATTCAGTGCAGGAAAATTACACAATGAACTATATAATCAGTGTAGAAAAGTAAATGTTAGTTACAAATATAATCTCTCCCTCTTCTCTCTTCTCTCTCTCTCTGTGATATGTATTCTGCGTGTGGGCATAGTGCTTTATGAATGTTGTTATATAGGATAGCCCTATCATCTGAACAGTCCACAATTTGAGATGTAATTGCCAAAGGACATTAAGTGAAAAATAACTTGATTATAATTCAAGCATCCATGAGGTGTCTGTATTTATATGCTGCCACCATGACTTCAAAGCACTCATCACATTGCTTTGTATAAATATTATTTTCCCATACAGATACAAACCATTTAAAATAATTATATCCAAGCAGCAATTTTCTCATTGCATTTGGACAGTGGTAATGTCCCCGGCTGAAGATTTGACAACCCACTGCCTGTTGCTAGTAATCATTTATAAGTCCCTTTATCTTCCTCCTGGTTTAGCAACATATACTGCCCAGACATGACAGATAATAGTGTACCAAAGGGGTTCACAACTCCAATCCTCAAGTCCCCCCCCCCCACTCCCCTACCCCCGAACCGGTCAAATTTTAAGGATATCCCTGCTTCAGCACAGATGGCTCAATCAGCGGCTCCCTGCTTCTTCGACTGAGCCACTGATTAAGCCACCCGTGCTGAAGCTGGGATATCCTTAAAACCGAACCTGTTGGGGGGGGGGGGGAGGTATTGAGGCCTGGAGTTGAGAACCTCTGGGGCACGATATGATAATAGTATAGTTAAATGGCAATTTCCAAGTACAAGGTAAAACAATAAAACACAAGTAATCCTGAATAACCTTACTGTGTGTTCTGCTTTCCTAGCCAGTTATCCAAGGGAAGGATGTTTGGCCTGAACACCTTGCTTTCATTGCAATACGTTCCCGGAGCTGCTGATAGTAAAAAGGTTCGTCTAAGAGCAACTGGTTTAAAAAAAAAAAAAACATGTTATGCAGCTAAATAGGTCTTATTGCTTATTTATCTTCTCTACAAACGCTGCCACTACAGATTTTCCTGAGGCATTTTATAATCTGTAATAGAATCCTTTGTCCTCTGAAGGTACTTAATCAGGGGGGAGAAAATGTACCCTTTCTGAATATCAAAGTATTTGCACTATCAATACACAGTCTATTTCTGATGTGTGTAAAAAAATGAGCCTTAATTAATGTAGTCTGTTGGAGCATTGCTAAGTAAACCAGCAAGATTGGAAGTCAGATAGGTTAGAGATCAACCTGTAATATACCCATCAATACTCGCTTGGGTTTCATAGCAATTAATCCTCCTATTGATACCTGCAAAAACCTGTAATGAAATGATTGAATGTGCTTCCCGGGAATTACGACGTTCCCTTATCGCTGAAGTGATGCATTTGCTGAATAGGTATCCGTAGTAATCTTCGAAAAAATGAAATCTATTTATAAACAACTGTGTTTCCTATTGTTTCCCTAAAGATTTAG
Source organism: Ascaphus truei (assembly GCF_040206685.1). Lineage (NCBI taxonomy): Eukaryota > Metazoa > Chordata > Amphibia > Anura > Ascaphidae > Ascaphus > Ascaphus truei. The sequence continues at coordinate 11,999,980 of NC_134490.1, read as the reverse complement.
GCCCATATGTTATTCACAGCCCAACCAAGGGGGCCGTAAATTCCACCATGGCTTATCTATCTACTATCTATTTATTGATGGGCAGTGTTACCACACTAAACGCAAACATACCCATTAAAACTTCTTAAGTACATTTTGACCTACCTAGTCTGCCCTTTTCAATACCATGGATCTTACTTAATCTTAACTTCTTGTGCAGTAATTATGGAAACTGCAGTGTTCCACTATTCCTATTTCAAGCACACTACTATTCTTATATATATGATTCTGATAGGCCTAAGGTGGCAAAATTTGGGTGGCAAATTTTGGGGGCGGCACGTGCAATTGGCACCTGTCAGCCATTTGTGCGCATGCGCGATTGCACCGGTCACTCATGCGCAGCTGGTAAGCGCCGATTACACATGCGCAGGTCGCCTGCGCCAATCACACACGTGCGGCTGGCAACGGGACATCACATGGCATCACATTGCCATGGCAACGGAACAGCGCAGCGCTGGAGGAGGAGGGCGGCACCAGGTAAGTGCTTAAGGGCGCCATTTTTTTTTAAATCCGACACTGCTTCTAACTGTTGTTTTCAATTCTTGTAAAAAAAACTGAAATCATTCAAGCAATAAAAGAACAAAGACAACAAAATGGAAATAAAACATCATTAAAGAAGTAGCTAGTGTCAATTCGTGTCTATGTCACAGTGCCCAAGAAGAGCAGACCTGTGAGATTGTGAAAGATGTCTGCACACTTTAAGATCTTTGAAGAACTATTTTGTTGGTCCATTATATCTAGGGATGGGCGGAACTGTCAAAATCCATTCCCCAAATTTCCCGGGCTTTCCCTTTCAAAACCAGTTCCGCGGTGTAAAATCCGTCGACGGATTGTTCCAGTTTCAATCCGTGCAGATTAATCCAAAACCGCCATTGGGATACAATCCGGGTGGATTTTTAAGAATCTAACTTGCGGATTGCACAATCCGTAGCTGGGTTGTTAAATAAACCACACACGGATTACTAATCCGCCATGTGGATTGTCAGTGATAAAGAAAAAATCCAGAAAAGATGAATTGCCCTTTTTGAGACGGATCTGCAGAAATCCGTGGGCCAAAGGAACCGGCCGATCCAAATCCGATAAAAAAAGTTTGTCCATCTCTAAAAAAACGTATAACAACCGATCCCATAAAGCACGTTAAATTAGCTTCTCTTAATGTTTCACTCGTCCAGTGGTAAGTTGTTCTGTTTATCTGCTTTCCTTTCTTTGTCTTCTTCACAGGAATTTTACGTTTTAGCACTTTCTTACTGTGAAACTTTGCTGCCCATTCAGCAGATTGTCTCTCAACCTAACAAACAAACAACTTTACTTAATATAGCATTTTTCTCCCAATGGGACTCAACGCACTTCACAATGACAGTATAGTGCGCAGGACGCAGCACATAGAGTGCAGACACAGTCCCTGCCCAAAGGAGCTTTCATTCTATGTTTTTGGTGCCTAAGACACGGGGAGATAATGTGACTTACCCAAGCTCACAAGGAGCTGACAATGGGATTAGAACTAGGTTCCCCTGACTCAAACTCAGTGTTGTTAGTTACAGTCAGTGGGGGTCATGCACTAAGCAGTGAGAAGTGCTTTTCCGTGAGATAAAAAGCCATTATAGCATGATATTGCCTGCTGTGAGATTCACAAAACAGTGATAAGTCTTTTAAGTGAGATAAATGCCTTTATAGCGCGATACTGTCTGCTATAAGATTCACAAAGCAGTGATAAGTGCTTTTAAGTGCGAAAACATGCCATTATAGCACGATACTGCAGTGTTATCACTGCTTTGTGAATCTCACAACAGGCAGTATCATGCTATAAAGGCATGTATCTCACTTAAAAGCACTTATCACTGCTTTGTGCATAGCACCCAGAAAACCCACTTATCACTGCTTAGTGCATGACCCCCAGAGTCTTTACTCACTGAGCCACTCGGTCTCCATAGCATGTATATACAGATGTTTCTGCATTTCATCATCATCATCATCATCATCATCTTCATCATCATCATTTATTTATTTTTTAAGTAAATATAAGCCCCCACTTAAGAGGGCATCACAATTCTTTACATTCCGTTTAAGAACAACTACAATTAAATACAATTATTTGGCATTTAAGTCTCCAAAAAGATCAAACAGTTATTTAAGCGTTTAAAGGGATCAGTAAGCACATATTAGAGGGTCCACAAAATGGACAACATCCATATATTATTTGTGCACCTACTTAAACTGTGCATTATTATTAACAAGTTCATTTTCCTTTTCTGGCATTTTTTTTATAATTTGCAATTCCGTGTCATAGTACTTTTTTTTTTTAAATGTATCAATATAGAGATAATCATGAACTATATAGAGACTGCATTGTAAACATAACTAAACATTGATATCAATGATTGCTCTGAGTGTGACCATAATCACATACCATATATTTAAATGCCATCTGATGGCTCAATAATATAAATCCAATTGCTGTCGTATTGCTGGGGTACCGTTCCATCCTAGCAAATTGGTGATTATACATTTTCATATGGAACTGATGGCAGTCTACTAAAATTGATGGATATTAATGCTCTGATTCTCTTGTCTCTTCTGAAAAGTCATATATTATTTAGCAAACTGCTGTTTTCCATAGTCATAATCCATGCATATATAGTGATTTATATAATTGCCAACAGCATTTGTAGTGCAGATATTTATCAGAATTTTTAGCTACTAAGTAACTTCTGATTTAAGAGTCAGACCAGCCTGTGAAGGGATCTCTGCATATATCCTTAAATTGCATTATAATTATTTGATTGTCTTGCTGAGATTAAAACAGATTTAATTTGAGAATCCCAAACCAGACAAGTGTCCATCAGGAAATGTTCTCAAGAAAGGAAACTGGATATTGGCCAATACCAACGCAAAGCATAACCAAGGCGACACTGCAAGTGACAGTGCTTTATTGAAGGGGGTGAAACATTAAAGGTACTTTATATAGAGCCATTAGTAGCACAATATGTTATTTACGGATAAAAGGGAAGAGCAGTGAAATCAGCGCTAATGCAGTGGATATAAATAAGTGACACTATAAGTGACAAACATACAGTAAATACACTTTAAACTTAAAGTGGGGACTGCCTAGGCAAAAAAGTGTACACAAACCAATACAAACAGTAAAAAACAGAAAAACCGGCGCCTCCAAATGGAAAAAATAAAACTGACCAAATATAGTCCAAGGGTATATGGAATGGAGTCCCGAGGGGAATCTTCAGTGAAGTCTCATAGACAGACAAACAAACATAAAAAACAAAAACAAAAAAGACAAAAGAAAAAGATCATAGTGCAACTAACAAAACCAATATAAACAAACAAACAAACACTGAAAAGATTGGCAAAGAGATAATCACAAATTTAATGCAATTAAATAAAATATTTAGAAAACAACAGACACATGAATGTAGGGCTAAAGACACCAATAGGTTGAATCATCCGGTAGGCGTAAAATTAAAATCCTACTTACAGCAGAGCTGAAGGATATAAACCCATACAGCAACTGTCTTGGAGTCCAGACCAGAGCTTCTGCAAAGATGGAGCACAGCAGCACAGCTTCCAAGAGTCCACACTTCAAGGGCGACCACTATTGCCACTGACGCAGACCTTCCAGGTGGGTGAGGGGTACCTCAAGGAGGGACCAGGGCTACACGCTGATAGGGGAGTCACCGACACCAGAAGCACAAGCCCGCAGGTCGCGCGGTGTGTCGGTGACATCACACCACAGCGCGAGGGCAGGGGAAGCGCCCGAGAGAGCAGTGAGGCTCTGAGAGCTGAAGCAAAGTCAGGAAACAGCAGTGCACAGACGGGGGGGATGATACAAGTCCAAGCCAAAGTAAAAAACCACCCTACGCGTTTCGTGACGAAGTGACTGACGTCACGAAACGCGTAGGGTGGTTTTTTACTTTGTCACCGACACACCGCGCGACCTGCGGGCTTGTGCTTCTGGTGTCGGTGACTCCCCTATCAGCTCTGCTGTAAGTAGGATTATAATTTTACTCCTACCGGATGATTCAACGTATTGGTGTCTTTAGCCCTACATTCATGTGTCTGTTGTTTTCTAAATATTTTATTTAATTGCATTAAATTTGTGATTATCTCTTTGCCAATCTTTTCAGTGTTTGTTTGTTTATATTGGTTTTGTTAGTTGCACTATGATCTTTTTCTTGTGTCTTTTTTGTTTTTGTTTTTTATGTTTGTTTGTCTGTCTGTCTATGAGACTTCACTGAAGATTCCCCTCGGGACTCCATTCCATATACCCTTGGACTATATTTCGTCAGTTTTATTTTTTCCATTTGGAGGCGCTGTTTTTTCTGTTTTTTACAATATGTATTTTGCAATAGTCATAGCATTGATTGAGCTGATGACCTTTGACACCTGATGGCATAGGGCTGCCAAATCCTGCCAGACTGATCCTGCTGCTCTTTAATGATCTCTTTATCTTTATTGCAAGAGTCGCTCAAAAATAAAAATATGACAGCGTATTTTACTAGTACAACAATTGATGCATTGATTTAGCATACAGGCAGTCCTCGGTTATCCGACACAATGTGTTACTCAAAATGGCGTTGTAAAGCGAAACGTTGTAAAGCGAAACACGTTTTCCCATAGGAACACTGTTTAAATGAAAGGTTCCGTTCCGGAAGGCATTTTTAACACTAAAATACACCAAATATTTTATGCAGGCAATAAGATATGCAGCACACACATAAATGATATAGTGTATATACTGTATTATATATATATAATATAACATAATAAATAATATATTATATAATATAATATAATATAGTATAAAATTATATATATACGCTCCTACGACGCTTTGCAACGTTGTTTATGTGAATGTGTATATATATACACACATACACAACGTTGCAAAGCGTTGTAAGAGCGTTGGATAAGCCATTTTGGCGTTGTAAAAAGGAATATAGGTATACATTGCACAGCGTTGGATAAGCCATTCGTTGTAAAGTGAAGCGTTGTAAAACGAGGACTGACTGTACATGTAGTTCAGTCCCTCTGGGATTGTCATCACGGCAATTTTCAATTCTCTCTTAATAGTTATCGGGTAAAACTGTCAGAACTACATGTATGCTAAATAAACTTCAAATCAATAAAGTGATCACTTCTGATGCCATTGAGACCTTCCTCAGTATAATTATTATTATCATTCCCTCAACAATGGTTTGACTGAAAAATATATATTTATTTTTTTAGTGTAGACATATCAATCACACCAGAGCCTTCATCGTGGCTGCAAAACCATGATGAAGGTACCAGTGGGATCAAGCAGTGAGAACTATTTGTGTGTGTTAAGTGAATGCATTAATTCTTATACTAAGAGAAGACTGGCTGCACTGTGTATAAAGTTACTTTAACAGCACGTAAACTCGGGAAGTTCACTTAATAACAATTGCCATGTGCCAATAAATTGATTTCAGATCTTATTTGCTCTCATGGAGCAGTGCACCACCATATTTTGCTTTTTGCTCTATTTTTGTGAAGCTCAGATTGGCGGCGTCTTGTGAGTACTGAAATCTCCTTTCAATTACTTGGGACACAGAGTTGAGACAAATCATCCCCTCATTATAGAGAGTTCAAACAGAGTGTTCTAAAGCACAGTGAATTCAGGGGCTACGGACGGGTCGTCTGGTCCACGGGAACTACAGACTCCTATCCTCCCCCATTGATTATCAGCGCTCAACCTTTGCGCACACGTTTATATATCCAGATCATGAAGTTATTATACATTTGATGAACATTACACTCCGATCCCTAGTCTTATATGAATGTACTACGCACAGATTTTAACATACTATTGATGGTTGCTTTTCTTGATTTATAAGCGACATTGAATTTTGTATACCCTGCAACGACTCTGAAGCACTGATGCTGGACTGTTTGTTCTCTTTTTGCTCGTAATTTAGGAACTCTGTAAGTTCACGTTTTGTGACGTGAGTTATTGGTTCTTGTAGTATTGAAAAACATTGGTTAAATGAGCCTGTCTTCCCTGCGAGCCACTGAAAGATCCCTCTGGAGGATATATCACTATGTGCCCAGTTTTACACTGGAAAAAATATAACAGGCTATGTTGGAATTTGAGGAACCATGTGAATAACTAAAGGAGAAAAGACGGCTCAGGACTAAAGGGTTTGGGTAAATAGTTAATTAGGTGCTACGTACACTATTGAGCTATAAATAAGAACAGAACACCAAAAAGGGAAAGGAGCCTAAGAATCCCTCTAATAATGTGCACACAAAAATGTTGTAATAAATCAGAATATGCAAGTAGAATGGATGTAAATAAAACATAACATTTAATGACTTCATATAAAATAATTGTAGCGCTCTTTCCCCCACCCTATGGGAAATGTAGCGGCTACTGAGTGTGTGGTGCTTTACCTGTGGCTCACAGGAGGCCTGAACTTCTGCTGCTGGGAGCCCGGGGTGTACCTGATCCGTCTGGTGACAGCGCCTCCACCTGTGAGGGATCCTGACAGTGCCGGATAACCCCTTCACAGGACCCAATGCAATAAGATCAGACTCTTGTATTTAATAACAGTTTACTGAACACAGGTAAAACTATGTATATTACTAACCCACATACAATATAGGCCTCGCACAGCCATAGCCCCACCGTGCCCTCCAACCGTAGTGTCCACCCCTGATGGGATTTCCCCAAAGTACTGAGGTGCCCCAGGGCACCCAACCTCCCTTGTGTCCACAGGAGCCGACCCACCCAATGTGTGAGACAGCGCTGCCCACAGTAACTGACAGTGTTATAGTTGGTGCACATTGTGAGGTACCTGCCAAGGTGCTCCAGCACCCGGGTATGGGCAAAAAGCAAAAGGGATCCACTGATCCAGCGACATCGATGTCAGCAAAACCTCCGCGTGGGGTGAATTCTGGTAGGAGGGTCTCCCCTTTGATAGTCTATGATAGTGCGGTGGTGGTCCGGCCCTAGACCACAGTCCGCAAATCGCAGCGCGGCATCTTCAAATGGTACTATACACTAACTGTATACAGCTACAGGGGGAATGTCCCTAGCTAAAGGTTTCCCTGGGCAAGCAACAATCTGATTAGGTAAGTGGGACCTATCATGGACCTTAAAGGGTTAATCTGGTCTCGTCTGGGTGCCACTGACACACACCCTACCTTCCCTTTCTCTGTACTGGCTCCAACTGTCAGACACCCTAACTGCCAGAACCCTAACTGCCAGAACCCCAACTGCCAGAATTATAACTGCCATGCATCTCTCAGCCCTATTGGCTGCCTGGCAACATGTGGTCTGCAGCCCCTGAGGCTGCTGGGACTTGTAGTTCCCCTGCTGTGCTATACTCCTAATGACCGCCGCTTGCCCTTGCTACTGCGCATCCCACTGAACACTCCCCAACCTCCGCTGCTTATGGAAAGGTGAGGGGACAAACAGGGGACCAGGCTTTACTATGCAACTTTAAAAATGAAGTGTGGAGGAGGGAAGAGAGGGAGCGTAAACTCGATGACCCGATGAGGTAGTCAGGATTAAGCTATATTGAGATATCCTGGGGCTGCTTTCCCATTTTGTGTGTCTCATATAAATACATAGTGCGGTTCCAAAGGGCGGGGAATCAGTTTCAGGCGAGGAGAATCCAGCTTGTGCAGCCAACACAACACAGACAGACAAATTCCTCAAGATACAGGTCTCCTCTAGGACACAGGTGCGAAGCAGAGCTCTACTCACAAGTTCATAATGCAATTCTTCATTTATTCCAGGGGTGGGGAACGTCCGGCCCGCGGGCCGCATAAGGCCCGTAAAATGATTTGGTCCGGCCCCTGTGCGGCCTTGCCCGTTATATTTAAAAAAAAAAATAATAAAAAAAAATGGCAGCCATTCAGCATGCGCAGAGCAGAGGTCCCGCAGGGCAAGCAGAGTGTCCGGCCTGCTGCCTGTGAGCCCGCTCCCCCCCTCTTCCCATCTTGGGACTGAGGGCGGGGAAGCCCCAACCCAGCATCCCCCGCGCTGTGCTGACCTGCGCACTACCAGAGGACAGCCAGTGCGGGGTTTACAGTGAGCAGTGCGGCTCTGCACTCGGCTGTTAGCTGAACCCGAGAAGCCCAAACCACTGCAGGCTCTGCTGGAGGGGAGAGGAAGGGGGAGGAGAGGAGAGGAAGGGGGAGGAGAGGAAGGGGGAGGAGAAGAGAGGAAGGGGGAGGAGAGGAAGGGAGTGAAGGCAAACAAGCTGAGGAACTTCCTTCTGGGACAGCATGCTTTAGGTAGGAAGAGCTGTACTGTATCAATAGTATGTCTGGCCACACCTCCCTGTTTATGGGAGAGAATCTCAGGCTTAGCTAAATGTATGTATATATGTGTGTGTG